>NW_027140392.1:470000-660976 GCF_036365525.1 Heterodontus francisci
TGTCCAATTATTAAAGGACTGACCGTAAATCACCTACAGAACAATCACTGTCCAATTATTAAAGGACTGATCTTAAATCACCTACAGAACAATCACTGTCCAATTATTAAAGGACTGACCGTAAATCACCTACAGAACAATCACTGTCCAATTATTAAAGGACTGACCGTAAATCACCTACAGAACAATAACTGTCCAATTATTAAAGGACTGACCGTAAATCACCTACAGAACAATCACTGTCCTATTATTAAAGGACTGACCGTAAATCACTTACAGAACAATCACTGTCCAATTATTAAAGGACTGACCGTAAATCACCTACAGAACAATCACTGTCCAATTATTAAAGGACTGACCGTAAATCACCTACAGAACAATCACTATCCAATTATTAAAGGACTGACCGTAAATCACCTACAGAACAATCACTGTCCAATTATTAAAGGACTGACCGTAAATCACCTACATAACAATCACTGTCCAATTATTAAAGGACTGACCGTAAATCACCTACAGAACAATCACTGTCCAATTATTAAAGGACTGACCGTAAATCACCTACAGAACAATCACTATCCAATTATTAAAGGACTGACCGAAAATCACCTACAGAACAATCACTGTCCAATTATTAAAGGACTGACCGTAAATCACCTACAGAACAATCACTGTCCAATTATTAAAGGACTGACCGTAAATCACCTACAGAACAATCACTATCCAATTATTAAAGGACTGACCGTAAATCACCTACAGAACAATCACTATCCAATTATTAAAGGACTGACCGTAAATCACCTACAGAACAATCACTGTCCAATTATTAAAGGACTGACCGTAAATCACCTACAGAACAATCACTGTCCAAATATTAAAGGACTGACCGTAAATCACCTACAGAACAATCACTGTCCAATTATTAAAGGACTGACCGTAAATCACCTACAGAACAATCACTATCCAATTATTAAAGGACTGACCGTAAATCACCTACAGAACAATCACTGTCCAATTATTAAAGGACTGACCGTAAATCACCTACAGAACAATCACTATCCAATTATTAAAGGACTGACCGTAAATCACCTACAGAACAATCACTGTCCAATTATTAAAGGACTGACCGTAAATCACCTACAGAACAATCACTATCCAATTATTAAAGGACTGACCGTAAATCACCTACAGAACAATCACTATCCAATTATTAAAGGACTGACCGTAAATCACCTACAGAACAATCACTGTCCAATTATTAAAGGAATGACCGTAAATCACCTACAGAACAATCACTATCCAATTATTAAAGGACTGACCGTAAATCACCTACAGAACAATCACTGTCCTATTATTAAAGGACTGACCGTAAATCACCTACAGAACAATCACTATCCAATTATTAAAGGACTGAATGTAAATCACCGACAGAACAATCACTGTCCAATTATTAAAGGACTGACTGTAAATCACCTACAGAACAATCACTGTCCAATTATTAAAGGACTGACTGTAAATCACCTACAGAACAATCACTGTCCAATTATTAAAGGACTGACCGTAAATCACCTTCAGAACAATCACTATCCAATTATTAAAGGACTGACCGTAAATCACCGACAGAACAATCACTGTCCAATTATTAAAGGACTGACCGTAAATCACCTACAGAACAATCACTGTCCAATTATTAAAGGACTGACAGTAAATCACCAACAGAACAATCACTGTCCAATTATTAAAGGTCTGACCGTAAATCACCGACAGAACAATCACTATCCAATTATTAAAGGACTGACCGTAAATCACCGACAGAACAATCACTGTCCAATTATTAAAGGACTGACCGTAAATCACCGACAGAACAATCATTGTCCAATTATTAAAGGACTGACTGTAAATCACCTGCAGAACAATCACTGTCCAATTATTAAAGGACTGACCGTAAATCACCTACAGAACAATCACTGTCCAATTATTAAAGGACTGACCGTAAATCACCTACAGAACAATCACTGTCCAATTATTAAAGGACTGACCGTAAATCACCTACAGAACAATCACTGTCCAATTATTAAAGGACAGACCGTAAATCACCTACAGAACAATCACTGTCCAATTATTAAAGGAATGACTGTAAATCACCTACAGAACAATCACTGTCCAATTATTAAAGGACTGACCGTAAATCACCTACAGAACAATCACTATCCAATTATTAAAGGATTGACCGTAAATCACCTACAGAACAATCACTGTCCAATTATTAAAGGACTGACCGTAAATCACCTACAGATCAATCACTATCCAATTATTAAAGGACTGACTGTAAATCACCTACAGAACAATCACTGTCCAATTATTAAAGGACTGAGCGTAAATCACCTACAGAACAATCACTGTCCAATTATTAAAGGATTGACCGTAAATCACCTACAGAACAATCACTGTCCAATTATTAAAGGACTGACCGTAAATCACCTACAGAACAATCACTGTCCAATTATTAAAGGACTGACCGTAAATCAACTACAGAACAATCACTGTCCAATTATTAAAGGACAGACCATAAATCACCTACAGAACAATCACTGTCCAATTATTAAAGGACTGACCGTAAATCACCTACAGAACAATCACTGTCCAATTATTAAAGGACTGACCGTAAATCACCTACAGAACAATCACTGTCCAATTATTAAAGGACTGACCGTAAATCACCTACAGAACAATCACTGTCCAATTATTAAAGGACAGACCGTATATCACCTACAGAACAATCACTGTCCAATTATTAAAGGACTGACCGTAAATCACCTACAGAACAATCACTGTCCAATTATTAAAGGAATGACCGTAAATCACCGACAGAACAATCACTATCCTATTATTAAAGGATTGACCGTAAATCACCTACAGAACAATCACTGTCCAATTATTAAAGGACTGACCGTAAATCACCTACAGAACAATCACTATCCAATTATTAAAGGACTGACCGAAAATCACCTACAGAACAATCACTGTCCAATTATTAAAGGACTGACCGTAAATCACCTACAGAACAATCACTGTCCAATTATTAAAGGAGTGACCGTAAATCACCTACAGAACAATCACTATCCAATTATTAAAGGACTGACCGAAAATCACCTACAGAACAATCACTGTCCAATTATTAAAGGACTGACCGTAAATCACCTACAGAACAATCACTGTCCAATTATTAAAGGACTGACCGTAAATCACCTACAGAACAATCACTATCCAATTATTAAAGGACTGACCGTAAATCACCTACAGAACAATCACTATCCAATTATTAAAGGACTGACCGTAAATCACCTACAGAACAATCACTGTCCAATTATTAAAGGACTGACCGTAAATCACCTACAGAACAATCACTGTCCAAATATTAAAGGACTGACCGTAAATCACCTACAGAACAATCACTGTCCAATTATTAAAGGACTGACCGTAAATCACCTACAGAACAATCACTGTCCAATTATTAAAGGACTGACCGTAAATCACCTACAGAACAATCACTATCCAATTATTAAAGGACTGACCGTAAATCACCTACAGAACAATCACTATCCAATTATTAAAGGACTGACCGTAAATCACCTACAGAACAATCACTGTCCAATTATTAAAGGACTGACCGTAAATCACCTACAGAACAATCACTATCCAATTATTAAAGGACTGACCGTAAATCACCTACAGAACAATCACTGTCCTATTATTAAAGGACTGACCGTAAATCACCTACAGAACAATCACTATCCAATTATTAAAGGACTGACTGTAAATCACCGACAGAACAATCACTGTCCAATTATTTAAGGACTGACTGTAAATCACCTACAGAACAATCACTGTCCAATTATTAAAGGACTGACTGTAAATCACCTACAGAACAATCACTGTCCAATTATTAAAGGACTGACTGTAAATCACCGACAGAACAATCACTGTCCAATTATTAAAGGACTGACTGTAAATCATCTACAGAACAATCACTATCCAATTATTAAAGGACTGACCGTAAATCACCTACAGAACAATCACTATCCAATTATTAAAGGACTGACCGTAAATCACCTTCAGAACAATCACTATCCAATTATTAAAGGACTGACCGTAAATCACCTACAGAACAATCACTATCCAATTATTAAAGGACTGACTGTAAATCACCTACAGAACAATCACTGTCCAATTATTAAAGGACTGACCGTAAATCACCTTCAGAACAATCACTATCCAATTATTAAAGGACTGACTGTAAATCACCGACAGAACAATCATTGTCCAATTATTAAAGGACTGACTGTAAATCACCTGCAGAACAATCACTGTCCAATTATTAAAGGACTGACCGTAAATCACCTACAGAACAATCACTGTCCAATTATTAAAGGACTGACCGTAAATCACCTACAGAACAATCACTGTCCAATTATTAAAGGACTGACCGTAAATCACCTACAGAACAATCACTGTCCAATTATTAAAGGACTGACCGTAAGTCACCTACAGAACAATCACTGTCCAATTATTAAAGGAATGACCGTAAATCACCTACAGAACAATCACTGTCCAATTATTAAAGGACTGACCGTAAATCACCTACAGAACAATCACTATCCAATTATTAAAGGATTGACCGTAAATCACCTACAGAACAATCACTGTCCAATTATTAAAGGACTGACCGTAAATCACCTACAGAACAATCACTATCCAATTATTAAAGGACTGACCGTAAATCACATACAGAACAATCACTGTCCAATTATTAAAGGACTGACCGTAAATCACCTACAGAACAATCACTGTCCAATTATTAAAGGATTGACCGTCAATCACCTACAGAACAATCACTGTCCAATTATTAAAGGATTAACCGTAAATCACCGACAGAACAATCACTGTCCAATTATTAAAGGACTGACCGTAAATCACCTACAGAACAATCACTGTCCAATTATTAAAGGAATGACCGTAAATCACCTACAGAACAATCACTGTCCAATTATTAAAGGACTGACCGTAAATCACCTACAGAACAATCCCTATCCAATTATTAAAGGATTGACCGTAAATCACCTACAGAACAATCACTGTCCAATTATTAAAGGACTGAACGTAAATCACCTACAGAACAATCACTGTCCAATTATTAAAGGACTGACCGTAAGTCACCTACAGAACAATCACTTTCCAATTATTAAAGGAATGACCGTAAATCACCTACAGAACAATCACTATCCTATTATTAAAGGTCTGACCGTAAATCACCTACAGAACAATCACTATCCTATTATTAAAGGACTGACCGTAAATCACCTACAGAACAATCACTATCCTATTATTAAAGGACTGACCGTAAATCACCTACAGAACAATCACTGTCCAATTATTAAAGGAATGACCGTAAATCACCTACAGAACAATCACTGTCCAATTATTAAAGGACTGACCGTAAATCACCTACAGAACAATCACTATCCAATTATTAAAGGACTGACCGAAAATCACCTACAGAACAATCACTGTCCAATTATTAAAGGACTGACCGTAAATCACCTACAGAACAATCACTGTCCAATTATTAAAGGACTGACCGTAAATCACCTACAGAACAATCACTATCCAATTATTAAAGGACTGACCGTAAATCACCTACAGAACAATCACTATCCAATTATTAAAGGACTGACCGTAAATCACCTACAGAACAATCACTGTCCAATTATTAAAGGACTGACCGTAAATCACCTACAGAACAATCACTGTCCAAATATTAAAGGACTGACCGTAAATCACCTACAGAACAATCACTGTCCAATTATTAAAGGACTGACCGTAAATCACCTACAGAACAATCACTATCCAATTATTAAAGGACTGACCGTAAATCACCTACAGAACAATCACTGTCCAATTATTAAAGGACTGACCGTAAATCACCTACAGAACAATCACTATCCAATTATTAAAGGACTGACCGTAAATCACCTACAGAACAATCACTGTCCAATTATTAAAGGACTGACCGTAAATCACCTACAGAACAATCACTATCCAATTATTAAAGGACTGACCGTAAATCACCTACAGAACAATCACTATCCAATTATTAAAGGACTGACCGTAAATCACCTACAGAACAATCACTGTCCAATTATTAAAGGAATGACCGTAAATCACCTACAGAACAATCACTATCCAATTATTAAAGGACTGACCGTAAATCACCTACAGAACAATCACTGTCCTATTATTAAAGGACTGACCGTAAATCACCTACAGAACAATCACTATCCAATTATTAAAGGACTGAATGTAAATCACCGACAGAACAATCACTGTCCAATTATTAAAGGACTGACTGTAAATCACCTACAGAACAATCACTGTCCAATTATTAAAGGACTGACTGTAAATCACCTACAGAACAATCACTGTCCAATTATTAAAGGACTGACCGTAAATCACCTTCAGAACAATCACTATCCAATTATTAAAGGACTGACCGTAAATCACCGACAGAACAATCACTGTCCAATTATTAAAGGACTGACCGTAAATCACCTACAGAACAATCACTGTCCAATTATTAAAGGACTGACAGTAAATCACCAACAGAACAATCACTGTCCAATTATTAAAGGTCTGACCGTAAATCACCGACAGAACAATCACTATCCAATTATTAAAGGACTGACCGTAAATCACCGACAGAACAATCACTGTCCAATTATTAAAGGACTGACCGTAAATCACCGACAGAACAATCATTGTCCAATTATTAAAGGACTGACTGTAAATCACCTGCAGAACAATCACTGTCCAATTATTAAAGGACTGACCGTAAATCACCTACAGAACAATCACTGTCCAATTATTAAAGGACTGACCGTAAATCACCTACAGAACAATCACTGTCCAATTATTAAAGGACTGACCGTAAATCACCTACAGAACAATCACTGTCCAATTATTAAAGGACAGACCGTAAATCACCTACAGAACAATCACTGTCCAATTATTAAAGGAATGACTGTAAATCACCTACAGAACAATCACTGTCCAATTATTAAAGGACTGACCGTAAATCACCTACAGAACAATCACTATCCAATTATTAAAGGATTGACCGTAAATCACCTACAGAACAATCACTGTCCAATTATTAAAGGACTGACCGTAAATCACCTACAGATCAATCACTATCCAATTATTAAAGGACTGACTGTAAATCACCTACAGAACAATCACTGTCCAATTATTAAAGGACTGAGCGTAAATCACCTACAGAACAATCACTGTCCAATTATTAAAGGATTGACCGTAAATCACCTACAGAACAATCACTGTCCAATTATTAAAGGACTGACCGTAAATCAACTACAGAACAATCACTGTCCAATTATTAAAGGACAGACCATAAATCACCTACAGAACAATCACTGTCCAATTATTAAAGGACTGACCGTAAATCACCTACAGAACAATCACTGTCCAATTATTAAAGGACTGACCGTAAATCACCTACAGAACAATCACTGTCCAATTATTAAAGGACTGACCGTAAATCACCTACAGAACAATCACTGTCCAATTATTAAAGGACAGACCGTATATCACCTACAGAACAATCACTGTCCAATTATTAAAGGACTGACCGTAAATCACCTACAGAACAATCACTGTCCAATTATTAAAGGAATGACCGTAAATCACCGACAGAACAATCACTATCCTATTATTAAAGGATTGACCGTAAATCACCTACAGAACAATCACTGTCCAATTATTAAAGGACTGACCGTAAATCACCTACAGAACTATCACTATCCAATTATTAAAGGACTGACCGAAAATCACCTACAGAACAATCACTGTCCAATTATTAAAGGACTGACCGTAAATCACCTACAGAACAATCACTGTCCAATTATTAAAGGAGTGACCGTAAATCACCTACAGAACAATCACTATCCAATTATTAAAGGACTGACCGAAAATCACCTACAGAACAATCACTGTCCAATTATTAAAGGACTGACCGTAAATCACCTACAGAACAATCACTGTCCAATTATTAAAGGACTGACCGTAAATCACCTACAGAACAATCACTATCCAATTATTAAAGGACTGACCGTAAATCACCTACAGAACAATCACTATCCAATTATTAAAGGACTGACCGTAAATCACCTACAGAACAATCACTGTCCAATTATTAAAGGACTGACCGTAAATCACCTACAGAACAATCACTGTCCAAATATTAAAGGACTGACCGTAAATCACCTACAGAACAATCACTGTCCAATTATTAAAGGACTGACCGTAAATCACCTACAGAACAATCACTGTCCAATTATTAAAGGACTGACCGTAAATCACCTACAGAACAATCACTATCCAATTATTAAAGGACTGACCGTAAATCACCTACAGAACAATCACTATCCAATTATTAAAGGACTGACCGTAAATCACCTACAGAACAATCACTGTCCAATTATTAAAGGACTGACCGTAAATCACCTACAGAACAATCACTATCCAATTATTAAAGGACTGACCGTAAATCACCTACAGAACAATCACTGTCCTATTATTAAAGGACTGACCGTAAATCACCTACAGAACAATCACTATCCAATTATTAAAGGACTGACTGTAAATCACCGACAGAACAATCACTGTCCAATTATTTAAGGACTGACTGTAAATCACCTACAGAACAATCACTGTCCAATTATTAAAGGACTGACTGTAAATCACCTACAGAACAATCACTGTCCAATTATTAAAGGACTGACTGTAAATCACCGACAGAACAATCACTGTCCAATTATTAAAGGACTGACTGTAAATCATCTACAGAACAATCACTATCCAATTATTAAAGGACTGACCGTAAATCACCTACAGAACAATCACTATCCAATTATTAAAGGACTGACCGTAAATCACCTTCAGAACAATCACTATCCAATTATTAAAGGACTGACCGTAAATCACCTACAGAACAATCACTATCCAATTATTAAAGGACTGACTGTAAATCACCTACAGAACAATCACTGTCCAATTATTAAAGGACTGACCGTAAATCACCTTCAGAACAATCACTATCCAATTATTAAAGGACTGACTGTAAATCACCGACAGAACAATCATTGTCCAATTATTAAAGGACTGACTGTAAATCACCTGCAGAACAATCACTGTCCAATTATTAAAGGACTGACCGTAAATCACCTACAGAACAATCACTGTCCAATTATTAAAGGACTGACCGTAAATCACCTACAGAACAATCACTGTCCAATTATTAAAGGACTGACCGTAAATCACCTACAGAACAATCACTGTCCAATTATTAAAGGACTGACCGTAAGTCACCTACAGAACAATCACTGTCCAATTATTAAAGGAATGACCGTAAATCACCTACAGAACAATCACTGTCCAATTATTAAAGGACTGACCGTAAATCACCTACAGAACAATCACTATCCAATTATTAAAGGATTGACCGTAAATCACCTACAGAACAATCACTGTCCAATTATTAAAGGACTGACCGTAAATCACCTACAGAACAATCACTATCCAATTATTAAAGGACTGACCGTAAATCACATACAGAACAATCACTGTCCAATTATTAAAGGACTGACCGTAAATCACCTACAGAACAATCACTGTCCAATTATTAAAGGATTGACCGTCAATCACCTACAGAACAATCACTGTCCAATTATTAAAGGATTAACCGTAAATCACCGACAGAACAATCACAGTCCAATTATTAAAGGACTGACCGTAAATCACCTACAGAACAATCACTGTCCAATTATTAAAGGAATGACCGTAAATCACCTACAGAACAATCACTGTCCAATTATTAAAGGACTGACCGTAAATCACCTACAGAACAATCCCTATCCAATTATTAAAGGATTGACCGTAAATCACCTACAGAACAATCACTGTCCAATTATTAAAGGACTGAACGTAAATCACCTACAGAACAATCACTGTCCAATTATTAAAGGACTGACCGTAAGTCACCTACAGAACAATCACTTTCCAATTATTAAAGGAATGACCGTAAATCACCTACAGAACAATCACTATCCTATTATTAAAGGTCTGACCGTAAATCACCTACAGAACAATCACTATCCTATTATTAAAGGACTGACCGTAAATCACCTACAGAACAATCACTATCCTATTATTAAAGGACTGACCGTAAATCACCTACAGAACAATCACTGTCCAATTATTAAAGGAATGACCGTAAATCACCTACAGAACAATCACTGTCCAATTATTAAAGGACTGACCGTAAATCACCTACAGAACAATCACTTCCAATTATTAAAGGACTGACCGTAAATCTCCTACAGAACAATCACTATCCAATTATTAAAGGACTGACCGTAAATCACCTACAGAACAATCACTGTCCAATTATTAAAGGACTGACCGTAAATCACCTACAGAACAATCACTATCCAATTATTAAAGGACTGACCGTAAATCACCTACAGAACAATCACTGTCCTATTATTAAAGGACTGACCGTAAATCACCTACAGAACAATCACTATCCAATTATTAAAGGACTGACTGTAAATCACCGACAGAACAATCACTGTCCAATTATTAAAGGACTGACTGTAAATCACCTACAGAACAATCACTGTCCAATTATTAAAGGACTGACTGTAAATCACCTACAGAACAATCACTGTCCAATTATTAAAGGACTGACCGTAAATCACCTTCAGAACAATCACTATCCAATTATTAAAGGACTGACCGTAAATCACCTACAGAACAATCACTGTCCAATTATTAAAGGACTGACCGTAAATCACCTACAGAACAATCACTGTCCAATTATTAAAGGACTGACCGTAAATCACCAACAGAACAATCACTGTCCAATTATTAAAGGTCTGACCGTAAATCACCTACAGAACAATCACTATCCAATTATTAAAGGACTGACCGTAAATCACCGACAGAACAATCACTGTCCAATTATTAAAGGACTGACCGTAAATCACCGACAGAACAATCATTGTCCAATTATTAAAGGACTGACTGTAAATCACCTGCAGAACAATCACTGTCCAATTATTAAAGGACTGACCGTAAATCACCTACAGAACAATCACTGTCCAAATATTAAAGGACTGACCGTAAATCACCTACAGAACAATCACTGTCCAATTATTAAAGGACTGACCGTAAATCACCTACAGAACAATCACTGTCCAATTATTAAAGGACTGACCGTAAGTCACCTACAGAACAATCACTGTCCAATTATTAAAGGAATGACCGTAAATCACCTACAGAACAATCACTGTCCAATTATTAAAGGACTGACCGTAAATCACCTACAGAACAATCACTCTCCAATTATTAAAGGATTGACCGTAAATCACCTACAGAACAATCACTGTCCAATTATTAAAGGACTGACCGTAAATCACCTACAGATCAATCACTATCAAATTATTAAAGGACTGACCGTAAATCACCTACAGAACAATCACTGTCCAATTATTAAAGGACTGACCGTAAATCACCTACAGAACAATCACTGTCCAATTATTAAAGGATTGACCGTAAATCACCTACAGAACAATCACTGTCCAATTATTAAAGGACTGACCGTAAATCACCTACAGAACAATCACTGTCCAATTATTAAAGGACAGACCGTAAATCACCTACAGAACAATCACTGTCCAATTATTAAAGGACAGACAGTAAATCACCTACAGAACAATCACTGTCCAATTATTAAAGGACTGACCGTAAATCACCTACAGAACAATCACTGTCCAATTATTAAAGGACTGACCGTAAATCACCTACAGAACAATCACTGTCCAATTATTAAAGGACAGACCGTATATCACCTACAGAACAATCACTGTCCAATTATTAAAGGACTGACCGTAAATCACCTACAGAACAATCACTATCCTATTATTAAAGGATTGACCGTAAATCACCTACAGAACAATCACTGTCCAATTATTAAAGGACTGACCGTAAATCACCTACAGAACAATCACTATCCAATTATTAAAGGACTGACCGAAAATCACCTACAGAACAATCACTGTCCAATTATTAAAGGACTGACCGTAAATCACCTACAGAACAATCACTGTCCAATTATTAAAGGACTGACCGTAAATCACCTACAGAACAATCACTATCCAATTATTAAAGGACTGACCGTAAATCACCTACAGAACAATCACTGTCCAATTATTAAAGGACTGACCGTAAATCACCTACAGAACAATCACTGTCCAAATATTAAAGGACTGACCGTAAATCACCTACAGAACAATCACTGTCCAATTATTAAAGGACTGACCGTAAATCACCTACAGAACAATCACTATCCAATTATTAAAGGACTGACCGTAAATCACCTACAGAACAATCACTGTCCAATTATTAAAGGACTGACCGTAAATCACCTACAGAACAATCACTATCCAATTATTAAAGGACTGACCGTAAATCACCTACAGAACAATCACTGTCCAATTATTAAAGGACTGACCGTAAATCACCTACAGAACAATCACTATCCAATTATTAAAGGACTGACCGTAAATCACCTACAGAACAATCACTATCCAATTATTAAAGGACTGACCGTAAATCACCTACAGAACAATCACTGTCCAATTATTAAAGGACTGACCGTAAATCACCTACAGAACAATCACTATCCAATTATTAAAGGACTGACCGTAAATCACCTACAGAACAATTACTGTCCAATTATTAAAGGACTGACCGTAAATCACCTACAGAACAATCACTATCCAATTATTAAAGGACTGACTGTAAATCACCGACAGAACAATCACTGTCCAATTATTAAAGGACTGACTGTAAATCACCTACAGAACAATCACTGTCCAATTATTAAAGGACTGACTGTAAATCACCTACAGAACAATCACTGTCCAATTATTAAAGGGCTGACTGTAAATCACCGACAGAACAATCACTGTCCAATTATTAAAGGACTGACTGTAAATCATCTACAGAACAATCACTATCCAATTATTAAAGGACTGACCGTATATCACCTACAGAACAATCACTATCCAATTATTAAAGGACTGACTGTAAATCACCTTCAGAACAATCACTATCCAATTATTAAAGGACTGACCGTAAATCACCTACAGAACAATCACTATCCAATTATTAAAGGACTGACTGTAAATCACCTTCAGAACAATCACTATCCAATTATTAAAGGACTGACCGTAAATCACCTACAGAACAATCGCTGTCCAATTATTAAAGGACTGACCGTAAATCACCTTCAGAACAATCACTATCCAATTATTAAAGGACTGACTGTAAATCACCGACAGAACAATCATTGTCCAATTATTAAAGGACTGACTGTAAATCACCTGCAGAACAATCACTGTCCAATTATTAAAGGACTGACCGTAAATCACCTACAGAACAATCACTGTCCAATTATTAAAGGACTGACCGTAAATCACCTACAGAACAATCACTGTCCAATTATTAAAGGACTGACCGTCAATCACCTACAGAACAATCACTGTCCAATTATTAAAGGACTGACCGTAAGTCACCTACAGAACAATCACTGTCCAATTATTAAAGGAATGACCGTAAATCACCTACAGAACAATCACTGTCCAATTATTAAAGGACTGACCGTAAATCACCTACAGAACAATCACTATCCAATTATTAAAGGATTGACCGTAAATCACCTACAGAACAATCACTGTCCAATTATTAAAGGACTGACCGTAAATCACCTACAGAACAATCACTATCCAATTATTAAAGGACTGACCGTAAATCACCTACAGAACAATCACTGTCCAATTATTAAAGGATTGACCGTAAATCACCTACAGAACAATCACTGTCCAATTATTAAAGGATTGACCGTAAATCACCTACAGAACAATCACTGTCCAATTATTAAAGGATTGACCGTAAATCACCTGCAGAACAATCACTGTCCAATTATTAAAGGACTGACCGTAAATCACCTACAGAACAATCACTGTCCAATTATTAAAGGAATGACCGTAAATCACCTACAGAACAATCACTGTCCAATTATTAAAGGACTGACCGTAAATCACCTACAGAACAATCACTATCCAATTATTAAAGGATTGACCGTAAATCACCTACAGAACAATCACTGTCCAATTATTAAAGGACTGAACGTAAATCACCTACAGAACAATCACTGTCCAATTATTAAAGGACTGACCGTAAGTCACCTACAGAACAATCACTGTCCAATTATTAAAGGAATGACCGTAAATCACCTACAGAACAATCACTATCCTATTATTAAAGGACTGACCGTAAATCACCTACAGAACAATCACTATCCTATTATTAAAGGACTGACCGTAAATCACCTACAGAACAATCACTATCCTATTATTAAAGGACTGACCGTAAATCACCTACAGAACAATCACTGTCCAATTATTAAAGGAATGACCGTAAATCACCTACAGAACAATCACTGTCCAATTATTAAAGGACTGACCGTAAATCAACTACAGAACAATCACTATCCAATTATTAAAGGACTGACCGTAAATCACCTACAGAACAATCACTGTCCAATTATTAAAGGACTGACCGTAAATCACCTACAGAACAATCACTGTCCAATTATTAAAGGACTGACCGTAAATCACCTACAGAACAATCACTGTCCAATTATTAAAGGACTGACCGTAAATCACCTACAGAACAATCACTGTCCAATTATTAAAGGACTGACCGTATATCACCTACAGAACAATCACTTTCCAATTATTAAAGGACTGACCGTAAATCACCTACAGAACAATCACTGTCCAATTATTAAAGGACTGACCGTATATCACCTACAGAACAATCACTTTCCAATTATTAAAGGACTGACCGTGAATCACCTACAGAACAATCACTGTCCAATTATTAAAGGACTGACCGTAAATCATCGACAGAACAATCACTGTCCAATTATTAAAGGACTGACCGTAAATCACCTACAGAACAATCACTGTCCTATTATTAAAGGACTGACCGTAAATCACCTACAGAACAATCACTGTCCAATTATTAAAGGACTGACCGTAAATCACCTACAGAACAATCACTGTCCAATTATGTAAGTACTGACCGTAAATCAACGAAAGAACAATCACTGTCCAATTATTAAAGGTCTGACCGTAAATCACCTACAGAACAATCACTATCCAATTATTAAAGGACTGACCGTAAATCACCTACAGAACAATCACTGTCCAATTATTAAAGGACTGACCGTAAATCACCTACAGAACAATCACTGTCCAATTATTAAAGGACTGACCGTAAATCACCTACAGAACAATCACTGTCCAATTATTAAAGGACTGACCGTATATCACCTACAGAACAATCACTTTCCAATTATTAAAGGACTGACCGTAAATCACCTACAGAACAATCACTGTCCAATTATTAAAGGACTGACCGTATATCACCTACAGAACAATCACTTTCCAATTATTAAAGGACTGACCGTGAATCACCTACAGAACAATCACTGTCCAATTATTAAAGGACTGACCGTAAATCATCGACAGAACAATCACTGTCCAATTATTAAAGGACTGACCGTAAATCACCTACAGAACAATCACTGTCCAATTATTAAAGGACTGACCGTAAATCACCTACAGAACAATCACTGTCCAATTATTAAAGGACTGACCGTAAATCACCTACAGAACAATCACTGTCCAATTATTAAAGGACTGACCGTAAATCACCTACAGAACAATCACTATCCAATTATTAAAGGACTGACCGTAAATCACCTACAGAACAATCACTGTCCAATTATTAAAGGACTGACCGTAAATCACCTACAGAACAATCACTGTCCAATTATTAAAGGACTGACCGTTAATCACCTCCAGAACAATCACTGTCCAATTATTAAAGGACTGACCGTAAATCACCTACAGAACAATCACTGTCCAATTATTAAAGGACTGACCGTAAATCACCTACAGAACACTCACTGTCCAATTATTAAAGGACTGACTGTAAATCACCTACAGAACAATCACTGTCCAATTATTAAAGGACTGACCGTAAATCACCTACAGAACAATCACTGTCCAATTATTAAAGGACTGACCGTAAATCACCTCCAGAACAATCACTGTCCAATTATTAAAGGACTGACCGTAAATCACCTACAGAACAATCACTGTCCAATTATTAAAGGACTGACCGTAAATCACCTACAGAACAATCACTGTCCAATTATTAAAGGACTGACCGTAAATCACCTACAGAACACTCACTGTCCAATTATTAAAGGACTGACTGTAAATCACCTACAGAACAATCACTGTCCAATTATTAAAGGACTGACCGTAAATCACCTACAGAACAATCACTGTCCAATTATTAAAGGACTGACCGTAAATCACCTACAGAACAATCACTGTCCAATTATTAAAGGACTGACCGTAAATCACCTACAGAACAATCACTGTCCAATTATTAAAGGACTGACCGTAAATCACCTACAGAACAATCACTGTCCAATTATTAAAGGACTGACCGTAAGTCACCTACAGAACAATCACTGTCCAATTATTAAAGGAATGACCGTAAATCACCTACAGAACAATCACTGTCCAATTATTAAAGGACTGACCGTAAATCACCTACAGAACAATCACTATCCAATTATTAAAGGATTGACCGTAAATCACCTACAGAACAATCACTGTCCAATTATTAAAGGACTGACCGTAAATCACCTACAGAACAATCACTATCCAATTATTAAAGGACTGACCGTAAATCACCTACAGAACAATCACTGTCCAATTATTAAAGGACTGACCGTAAATCACCTACAGAACAATCACTGTCCAATTATTAAAGGATTGACCGTAAATCACCTACAGATCAATCACTGTCCAATTATTAAAGGATTGACCGTAAATCACCTACAGAACAATCACTGTCCAATTATTAAAGGACTGACCGTAAATCACCTACAGAACAATCACTGTCCAATTATTAAAGGAATGACCGTAAATCACCTACAGAACAATCACTGTCCAATTATTAAAGGACTGACCGTAAATCACCTACAGAACAATCACTATCCAATTATTAAAGGATTGACCGTAAATCACCTACAGAACAATCACTGTCCAATTATTAAAGGACTGAACGTAAATCACCTACAGAACAATCACTGTCCAATTATTAAAGGACTGACCGTAAGTCACCTACAGAACAATCACTGTCCAATTATTAAAGGAATGACCGTAAATCACCTACAGAACAATCACTATCCTATTATTAAAGGACTGACCGTAAATCACCTACAGAACAATCACTATCCTATTATTAAAGGACTGACCGTAAATCACCTACAGAACAATCACTATCCTATTATTAAAGGACTGACCGTAAATCACCTACAGAACAATCACTGTCCAATTATTAAAGGAATGACCGTAAATCACCTACAGAACAATCACTGTCCAATTATTAAAGGACTGACCGTAAATCACCTACAGAACAATCACTGTCCAATTATTAAAGGACTGACCGTAAATCACCTACAGAACAATCACTGTCCAATTATTAAAGGACTGACCGTAAATCACCTACAGAACAATCACTGTCCAATTATTAAAGGACTGACCGTATATCACCTACAGAACAATCACTTTCCAATTATTAAAGGACTGACCGTAAATCACCTACAGAACAATCACTGTCCAATTATTAAAGGACTGACCGTATATCACCTACAGAACAATCACTTTCCAATTATTAAAGGACTGACCGTAAATCACCTACAGAACAATCACTGTCCAATTATTAAAGGACTGACCGTATATCACCTACAGAACAATCACTTTCCAATTATTAAAGGACTGACCGTAAATCACCTACAGAACAATCACTGTCCAATTATTAAAGGACTGACCGTATATCACCTACAGAACAATCACTTTCCAATTATTAAAGGACTGACCGTAAATCACCTACAGAACAATCACTATACAATTATTAAAGGACTGACCGTAAATCACCTACAGAACAATCACTGTCCAATTATTAAAGGACTGACCGTTAATCACCTACAGAACAATCACTGTCCAATTATTAAAGTACTGACCGTAAATCACCTACAGAACAATCACTGTCCAATTATTAAAGGACTGACCGTTAATCACCTCCAGAACAATCACTGTCCAATTATTAAAGGGCTGACCGTAAATCACCTACAGAACAATCACTGTCCAATTATTAAAGGACTGACCGTAAATCACCTCCAGAACAATCACTGTCCAATTATTAAAGGACTGACCGTAAATCACCTACAGAACAATCACTGTCCAATTATTAAAGGACTGACCGTAAATCACCTACAGAACAATCACTGTCCAATTATTAAAGGACTGACCGTAAATCACCTACAGAACAATCACTATCCAATTATTAAAGGACTGACCGTAAATCACCTACAGAACAATCACTGTCCAATTATTAAAGGACTGACCGTAAATCACCTACAGAACAATCACTATCCAATTATTAAAGGACTGACCGTAAATCACCTACAGAACAATTACTGTCCAATTATTAAAGGACTGACCGTAAATCACCTACAGAACAATCACTATCCAATTATTAAAGGTCTGACCGTAAATCACCTACAGAACAATCACTGTCCAATTATTAAAGGAGTGACCGTAAATCACCTACAGAACAATCACTGTCCAATTATTAAAGGACTGACCGTAAATCACCTACAGAACAATCACTATCCAATTATTAAAGGACTGACCGTAAATCACCTACAGAACAATCACTATCCAATTATTAAAGGACTGACCGTAAATCACCTCCAGAACAATCACTGTCCAATTATTAAAGGACTGACCGTAAATCACCTACTGAACAATCACTGTCCAATTATTAAAGGACTGACCGTAAATCACCTACAGAACAATCACTGTCCAATTATTAAAGGACTGACCGTTTATCACCTACAGAACAATCACTTTCCAATTATTAAAGGACTGACCGTGAATCACCTACAGAACAATCGCTGTCTAATTATTAAAGGACTGACCGTAAATCATCGACAGAACAATCACTGTCCAATTATTAAAGGACTGACCGTAAATCACCTAAAGAACAATCACTGTCCAATTATTAAAGGACTGACCGTAAATCACCTACAGAACAATCACTGTCCAATTATTAAAGGACTGACCGTAAATCATCTACAGAACAATCACTGTCCAATTATTAAAGTACTGACCGTAAATCACCTACAGAACAATCACTGTCCAATTATTAAAGGACTGACCGTTAATCACCTACAGAACAATCACTGTCCAATTATTAAAGGACTGACCGTAAATCACCTACAGAACAATCACTGTCCAATTATTAAAGGACTGACCGTTAATCACCTACAGAACAATCACTGTCCAATTATTAAAGTACTGACCGTAAATCACCTACAGAACAATCACTGTCCAATTATTAAAGGACTGACCGTAAATCACCTACAGAACAATCACTGTCCAATTATTAAAGGACTGACCGTAAATCACCTACAGAACAATCACTGTCCAATTATTAAAGGACTGACCGTAAATCACCTACAGAACAATCACTATCCAATTATTAAAGGACTGACCGTAAATCACCTACAGAACAATCACTGTCCAATTATTAAAGGACTGACCGTAAATCACCTACAGAACAATCACTATCCAATTATTAAAGGACTGACCGTAAATCACCTACAGAACAATCACTGTCCAATTATTAAAGGACTGACCGTAAATCACCTACAGAACAATCACTATCCAATTATTAAAGGACTGACCGTAAATCACCTACAGAACAATCACTGTCCAATTATTAAAGGACTGACCGTAAATCACCTACAGAACAATCACTGTCCAATTATTAAAGGACTGACCGTAAATCACCTACAGAACAATCACTATCCAATTATTAAAGGACTGACCGTAAATCACCTACAGAACAATCACTGTCCAATTATTAAAGGACTGACCGTAAATCACCTACAGAACAATCACTATCCAATTATTAAAGGACTGACCGTAAATCACCTACAGAACAATTACTGTCCAATTATTAAAGGACTGACCGTAAATCACCTACAGAACAATCACTATCCAATTATTAAAGGTCTGACCGTAAATCACCTACAGAACAATCACTGTCCAATTATTAAAGGAGTGACCGTAAATCACCTACAGAACAATCACTGTCCAATTATTAAAGGAATGACCGTAAATCACCTACAGAACAATCACTATCCAATTATTAAAGGACTGACCGTAAATCACCTACAGAACAATCACTATCCAATTATTAAAGGACTGACCGTAAATCACCTCCAGAACAATCACTGTCCAATTATTAAAGGACTGACCGTAAATCACCTACTGAACAATCACTGTCCAATTATTAAAGGACTGACCGTAAATCACCTACAGAACAATCACTGTCCAATTATTAAAGGACTGACCGTATATCACCTACAGAACAATCACTTTCCAATTATTAAAGGACTGACCGTGAATCACCTACAGAACAATCGCTGTCTAATTATTAAAGGACTGACCGTAAATCATCGACAGAACAATCACTGTCCAATTATTAAAGGACTGACCGTAAATCACCTAAAGAACAATCACTGTCCAATTATTAAAGGACTGACCGTAAATCACCTACAGAACAATCACTGTCCAATTATTAAAGGACTGACCGTAAATCACCTACAGAACAATCACTGTCCAATTATTAAAGTACTGACCGTAAATCACCTACAGAACAATCACTGTCCAATTATTAAAGGACTGACCGTTAATCACCTACAGAACAATCACTGTCCAATTATTAAAGGACTGACCGTAAATCACCTACAGAACAATCACTGTCCAATTATTAAAGGACTGACCGTTAATCACCTACAGAACAATCACTGTCCAATTATTAAAGTACTGACCGTAAATCACCTACAGAACAATCACTGTCCAATTATTAAAGGACTGACCGTAAATCACCTACAGAACAATCACTATCCAATTATTAAAGGACTGACCGTAAATCACCTACAGAACAATCACTGTCCAATTATTAAAGGACTGACCGTAAATCACCTCCAGAACAATCACTGTCCAATTATTAAAGGACTGACCGTAAATCACCTACAGAACAATCACTGTCCAATTATTAAAGGACTGACCGTAAATCACCTACAGAACAATCACTGTCCAATTATTAAAGGACTGACCGTAAATCACCTACAGAACAATCACTATCCAATTATTAAAGGACTGACCGTAAATCACCTACAGAACAATCACTGTCCAATTATTAAAGGACTGACCGTAAATCACCTACAGAACAATCACTATCCAATTATTAAAGGACTGACCGTAAATCACCTACAGAACAATCACTGTCCAATTATTAAAGGACTGACCGTAAATCACCTACAGAACAATCACTATCCAATTATTAAAGGACTGACCGTAAATCACCTACAGAACAATCACTGTCCGATTATTAAAGGAGTGACCGTAAATCACCTACAGAACAATCACTGTCCAATTATTAAAGGAATGACCGTAAATCACCTACAGAACAATCACTATCCAATTATTAAAGGACTGACCGTAAATCACCTACAGAACAATCACTGTCCAATTATTAAAGGACTGACCGTAAATCACCTACAGAACAATCACTATCCAATTATTAAAGGACTGACCATAAATCACCTACTGAACAATCACTATCCTATTATTCAAGGACTGACCTTAAATCACCTACAGAACAATCACTATCCAATTATTAAAGGACTGACCGTAAATCACCTACATAACAATCACTGTCCAATTATTGAAGGACTGACCATAAATCAACTACAGAACAATCACTGTCCAATTATTAAAGGACTGACCGTAAATCACCTACAGAACAATCACTGTCCAATTATTGAAGGACTGACCATAAATCAGCTACAGAACAATCACTGTCCAATTATTAAAGGACTGACCGTAAATCACCTACAGAACAATCACTATCCAATTATTAAAGGACTGACCGTAAATCACCTACAGAACAATCACTATCCAATTATTAAAGGACTGACCGTAAATCACCTACAGAACAATCACTGTCCAATTATTAAAGGACTGACCGTAAATCACCTACAGAACAATCACTATCCAATTATTAAAGGACTGACCGTAAATCACCTACAGAACAATCACTGTCCAATTATTAAAGGACTGACCGTAAATCACCTACAGAACAATCACTATCCAATTATTAAAGGACTGACCGTAAATCACCTACAGAACAATCACTGTCCAATTATTAAAGGAGTGACCGTAAATCACCTACAGAACAATCACTGTCCAATTATTAAAGGACTGACCGTAAATCACCTACAGAACAATCACTATCCAATTATTAAAGGACTGACCGTAAATCACCTACAGAACAATCACTGTCCAATTATTAAAGGACTGACCGTAAATCACCTACAGAACAATCACTGTCCAATTATTAAAGGACTGACCGTAAATCACCTACAGAACAATCACTGTCCAATTATTGAAGGACTGACCATAAATCACCTACAGAACAATCACTGTCCAATTATTAAAGGACTGACCGTAAATCACCTACAGAACAATCACTATCCAATTATTAAAGGACTGACCGTAAATCACCTACAGAACAATCACTATCCAATTATTAAAGGACTGACCGTAAATCACCTACAGAACAATCACTGTCCAATTATTAAAGGATTGACCGTAAATCACCTACAGAACAATCACTATCCAATTATTAAAGGACTGACCGTAAATCACCTACAGAACAATCACTGTCCAATTATTAAAGGACTGACCGTAAATCACCTACAGAACAATCACTGTCCAATTATTAAAGGACTGACCGTAAATCACCTACAGAACAATCACTGTCCAATTATTGAAGGACTGACCATAAATCACCTACAGAACAATCACTGTCCAATTATTAAAGGACTGACCGTAAATCACCTACAGAACAATCACTATCCAATTATTAAAGGACTGACCATAAATCACCTACAGAACAATCACTATCCAATTATTAAAGGACTGACCGTAAATCACCTACAGAACAATCACTGTCCAATTATTAAAGGATTGACCGTAAATCACCTACAGAACAATCACTATCCAATTATTAAAGGACTGACCGTAAAGCACCTACAGAACAATCACTGTCCAATTATTAAAGGATGACCGTAAATCACCTACAGAACAATCACTGTCCAATTATTAAAGGACTGACCGTAAATCACCTACAGAACAATCACTGTCCAATTATTAAAGGACTGACCGTATATCACCTACAGAACAATCACTTTCCAATTATTAAAGGACTGACCGTAAATCACCTACAGAACAATCACTGTCCAATTATTAAAGGACTGACCGTATATCACCTACAGAACAATCACTTTCCAATTATTAAAGGACTGACCGTGAATCACCTACAGAACAATCACTGTCCAATTATTAAAGGACTGACCGTAAATCATCGACAGAACAATCACTGTCCAATTATTAAAGGACTGACCGTAAATCACCTACAGAACAATCACTGTCCAATTATTAAAGGACTGACCGTAAATCACCTACAGAACAATCACTGTCCAATTATTAAAGGACTGACCGTAAATCACCTACAGAACAATCACTGTCCAATTATTAAAGGACTGACCGTAAATCACCGACAGAACAATCACTGTCCAATTATTAAAGGACTGACCATAAATCACCTACAGAACAATCACTATCCAATTATTAAAGGACTGACAGTAAATCACCTACAGAACAATCACTATCCAATTATTAAAGGACTGACCGTAAATCACCTACAGAACAATCACTGTCCAATTATTAAAGGACTGACCGTAAATCACCTACAGAACAATCACTGTCCAATTATTAAAGGACTGACCGTTAATCACCTCCAGAACAATCACTGTCCAATTATTAAAGGACTGACCGTAAATCACCTACAGAACAATCACTGTCCAATTATTAAAGGACTGACCGTAAATCACCTACAGAACACTCACTGTCCAATTATTAAAGGACTGACTGTAAATCACCTACAGAACAATCACTGTCCAATTATTAAAGGACTGACCGTAAATCACCTACAGAACAATCACTGTCCAATTATTAAAGGACTGACCGTAAATCACCTCCAGAACAATCACTGTCCAATTATTAAAGGACTGACCGTAAATCACCTACAGAACAATCACTGTCCAATTATTAAAGGACTGACCGTAAATCACCTACAGAACAATCACTGTCCAATTATTAAAGGACTGACCGTAAATCACCTACAGAACACTCACTGTCCAATTATTAAAGGACTGACTGTAAATCACCTACAGAACAATCACTGTCCAATTATTAAAGGACTGACCGTAAATCACCTACAGAACAATCACTGTCAAATTATTAAAGGACTGACCGTAAATCACCTACAGAACAATCACTGTCCAATTATTAAAGGACTGACCGTAAATCACCTACAGAACAATCACTGTCCAATTATTAAAGGACTGACCGTAAATCACCTACAGAACAATCACTGTCCAATTATTAAAGGACTGACCGTAAGTCACCTACAGAACAATCACTGTCCAATTATTAAAGGAATGACCGTAAATCACCTACAGAACAATCACTGTCCAATTATTAAAGGACTGACCGTAAATCACCTACAGAACAATCACTATCCAATTATTAAAGGATTGACCGTAAATCACCTACAGAACAATCACTGTCCAATTATTAAAGGACTGACCGTAAATCACCTACAGAACAATCACTATCCAATTATTAAAGGACTGACCGTAAATCACCTACAGAACAATCACTGTCCAATTATTAAAGGACTGACCGTAAATCACCTACAGAACAATCACTATCCAGTTATTAAAGGACTGACCGTAAATCACCTACAGAACAATCACTGTCCAATTATTAAAGGACTGACCGTAAATCACCTACAGAACAATCACTATCCAATTATTAAAGGACTGACCGTAAATCACCTACAGAACAATCACTGTCCGATTATTAAAGGAGTGACCGTAAATCACCTACAGAACAATCACTGTCCAATTATTAAAGGAATGACCGTAAATCACCTACAGAACAATCACTATCCAATTATTAAAGGACTGACCGTAAATCACCTACAGAACAATCACTGTCCAATTATTAAAGGACTGACCGTAAATCACCTACAGAACAATCACTATCCAATTATTAAAGGACTGACCATAAATCACCTACTGAACAATCACTATCCTATTATTCAAGGACTGACCTTAAATCACCTACAGAACAATCACTATCCAATTATTAAAGGACTGACCGTAAATCACCTACATAACAATCACTGTCCAATTATTGAAGGACTGACCATAAATCAACTACAGAACAATCACTGTCCAATTATTAAAGGACTGACCGTAAATCACCTACAGAACAATCACTGTCCAATTATTGAAGGACTGACCATAAATCAGCTACAGAACAATCACTGTCCAATTATTAAAGGACTGACCGTAAATCACCTACAGAACAATCACTATCCAATTATTAAAGGACTGACCGTAAATCACCTACAGAACAATCACTATCCAATTATTAAAGGACTGACCGTAAATCACCTACAGAACAATCACTGTCCAATTATTAAAGGACTGACCGTAAATCACCTACAGAACAATCACTATCCAATTATTAAAGGACTGACCGTAAATCACCTACAGAACAATCACTGTCCAATTATTAAAGGACTGACCGTAAATCACCTACAGAACAATCACTATCCAATTATTAAAGGACTGACCGTAAATCACCTACAGAACAATCACTGTCCAATTATTAAAGGAGTGACCGTAAATCACCTACAGAACAATCACTGTCCAATTATTAAAGGACTGACCGTAAATCACCTACAGAACAATCACTATCCAATTATTAAAGGACTGACCGTAAATCACCTACAGAACAATCACTGTCCAATTATTAAAGGACTGACCGTAAATCACCTACAGAACAATCACTGTCCAATTATTAAAGGACTGACCGTAAATCACCTACAGAACAATCACTGTCCAATTATTGAAGGACTGACCATAAATCACCTACAGAACAATCACTGTCCAATTATTAAAGGACTGACCGTAAATCACCTACAGACCAATCACT
This sequence comes from Heterodontus francisci, assembly GCF_036365525.1. Classification (NCBI taxonomy): domain Eukaryota; kingdom Metazoa; phylum Chordata; class Chondrichthyes; order Heterodontiformes; family Heterodontidae; genus Heterodontus; species Heterodontus francisci. Next base: position 496,496 of record NW_027140392.1, read on the forward strand.
ATCCAATTATTAAAGGACTGACCGTAAATCACCTACAGAACAATCACTATCCAATTATTAAAGGACTGACCGTAAATCACCTACAGAACAATCACTGTCCAATTATTAAAGGATTGACCGTAAATCACCTACAGAACAATCACTATCCAATTATTAAAGGACTGACCGTAAATCACCTACAGAACAATCACTGTCCAATTATTAAAGGACTGACCGTAAATCACCTACAGAACAATCACTATCCAATTATTAAAGGACTGACCGTAAATCACCTACAGAACAATCACTGTCCAATTATTAAAGGAGTGACCGTAAATCACCTACAGAACAATCACTGTCCAATTATTAAAGGAATGAACGTAAATCACCTACAGAACAATCACTATCCAATTATTAAAGGACTGACCGTAAATCACCTACAGAACAATCACTGTCCAATTATTAAAGGACTGACCGTAAATCACCTACAGAACAATCACTATCCAATTATTAAAGGACTGACCATAAATCACCTACTGAACAATCACAATCCAATTATTAAAGGACTGACCGTAAATCACCTACAGAACAATCACTATCCAATTATTAAAGGACTGACCGTAAATCACCTACAGAACAATCACTGTCCAATTATTGAAGGACTGACCGTAAATCACCTACAGAACAATCACTGTCCAATTATTGAAGGACTGACCATAAATCACCTTCAGAACAATCACTGTCCAATTATTAAAGGACTGACCGTAAATCACCTACAGAACAATCACTATCCAATTATTAAAGGACTGACCGTAAATCACCTACAGAACAATCACTATCCAATTATTAACGGACTGACCGTAAATCACCTACATAACAATCACTGTCCAATTATTAAAGGACTGACCGTAAATCACCTACAGAACAATCACTGTCCAATTATTAAAGGACTGACCGTAAATCACCTGCAGAACAATCTCTGTCCAATTATTAAAGGACTGACCATAAATCACCTACAGAACAATCACTGTCCAATTATTAAAGGACTGACCATAAATCACCTACAGAACAATCACTGTCCAATTATTAAAGGACTGACCGTAAATCACCTACAGAACAATCACTATCCAATTATTAAAGGACTGACCGTAAATCACCTACAGAACAATCACTGTCCAATTATTGAAGGACTGACCGTAAATCACCAACAGAACAATCACTGTCCAATTATTAAAGGACTGACCGTCAATCACCTACAGAACAATCACTGTCCAATTATTAAAGGACTGACCGTAAATCACCTAGAGAACAATCACTGTCCAATTATTAAAGGACTGACCGTAAATCACGTACAGAACAATCACTGTCCAATTATTAAAGGACTGACCGTAAATCACCTACAGAACAATCACTGTCCAATTATTAAAGGACTGACCGTAAATCACCTACAGAACAATCACTGTCCAATTACTAAAGGACTGACCGTAAATCACCTACAGAACAATCACTGTCCAATTATTAAAGGACTGACCGTAAATCACCTACAGAACAATCACTGTCCAATTATTAAAGGACTGACCGTAAATCATCTACAGAACAATCACTGTCCAATTATTAAAGGACTGACCGTAAATCACCTACAGAACAATCACTCTCCAATTATTAAAGGACTGACCGTAAATCACCTACAGAACAATCACTGTCCAATTATTAAAGGACTGACCGTAAATCACCAACAGAACAATCACTGTCCAATTATTAAAGGACTGACCGTAAATCACCAACAGAACAATCACTGTCCAATTATTAAAGGACTGAACGTAAATCACCTACAGAACAATCACTGTCCAATTATTAAAGGACTGACCGTAAATCACCTACAGAACAATCACTGTCCAATTATTAAAGCACTGAACGTAAATCACCTACAGAACAATCACTGTCCAATTATTAAAGGTCTGACCGTAAATCACCTACAGAACAATCACTGTCCAATTATTAAAGGACTGACCGTAAATCACCTACAGAACAATCACTATCCAATTATTAAAGGACTGACCGTAAATCACCTACAGAACAATCACTATCCAATTATTAACGGACTGACCGTAAATCACCTACATAACAATCACTGTCCAATTATTAAAGGACTGACCGTAAATCACCTACAGAACAATCACTGTCCATTTATTAAAGGACTGACCGTAAATCACCTGCAGAACAATCTCTGTCCAATTATTAAAGGACTGACCATAAATCACCTACAGAACAATCACTGTCCAATTATTAAAGGACTGACCATAAATCACCTACAGAACAATCACTGTCCAATTATTAAAGGACTGACCGTAAATCACCTACAGAACAATCACTATCCAATTATTATAGGACTGACCGTAAATCACCTACAGAACAGTCACTGTCCAATTATTGAAGGACTGACCGTAAATCACCAACAGAACAATCACTGTCCAATTATTAAAGGACTGACCGTAAATCACCTACAGAACAATCACTGTCCAATTATTAAAGGACTGACCGTAAATCACCTAGAGAACAATCACTGTCCAATTATTAAAGGACTGACTGTAAATCACGTACAGAACAATCACTGTCCAATTATTAAAGGACTGACCGTAAATCACCTACAGAACAATCACTGTCCAATTATTAAAGGACTGACCGTAAATCACCTACAGAACAATCACTGTCCAATTACTAAAGGACTGACCGTAAATCACCTACAGAACAATCACTGTCCAATTATTAAAGGACTGACCGTAAATCACCTACAGAACAATCACTGTCCAATTATTAAAGGACTGACCGTAAATCATCTACAGAACAATCACTGTCCAATTATTAAAGGACTGACCGTAAATCACCTACAGAACAATCACTGTCCAATTATTAAAGGACTGACCGCAAATCACCTACAGAACAATCACTGTCCAATTATTAAAGGACTGACCGTAAATCACCTACAGAACAATCACTGTCCAATTATTAAAGGACTGACCGTAAATCACCAACAGAACAATCACTGTCCAATTATTAAAGGACTGAACGTAAATCACCTACAGAACAATCACTGTCCAATTATTAAAGGACTGACCGTAAATCACCTACAGAACAATCACTGTCCAATTATTAAAGCACTGAACGTAAATCATCTACAGAACAATCACTGTCCAATTATTAAAGGTCTGACCGTAAATCACCTACAGAACAATCACTGTCCAATTATTAAAGGACTGACCGTAAATCACCTACAGAACAATCACTGTCCAATTATTAAAGGTCTGACCGTAAATCACCTACAGAACAATCACTATCCAATTATTAAAGGACTGACCGTAAATCACCTACAGAACAATCACTGTCCAATTATTAAAGGAGTGACCGTAAATCACCTACAGAACAATCACTGTCCAATTATTAAAGGAATGACCGTAAATCACCTACAGAACAATCACTATCCAATTATTAAAGGACTGACCGTAAATCACCTACAGAACAATCACTGTCCAATTATTAAAGGACTGACCGTAAATCACCTACAGAACAATCACTATCCAATTATTAAAGGACTGACCATAAATCACCTACTGAACAATCACTATCCAATTATTAAAGGACTGACCGTAAATCACCTACAGAACAATCACTATCCAATTATTAAAGGACTGACCGTAAATCACCTACAGAACAATCACTGTCCAATTATTGAAGGACTGACCATAAATCACCTACAGAACAATCACTGTCCAATTATTAAAGGACTGACCGTAAATCACCTACAGAACAATCACTGTCCAATTATTGAAGGACTGACCATAAATCACCTTCAGAACAATCACTGTCCAATTATTAAAGGACTGACCGTAAATCACCTACAGAACAATCACTATCCAATTATTAAAGGACTGACCGTAAATCACCTACAGAACAATCACTATCCAATTATTAACGGACTGACCGTAAATCACCTACAGAACAATCACTATCCAATTATTAAAGGACTGACCGTAAATCACCTACAGAACAATCACTGTCCAATTATTGAAGGACTGACCATAAATCACCTACAGAACAATCACTGTCCAATTATTAAAGGACTGACCGTAAATCACCTACAGAACAATCACTATCCAATTATTAAAGGACTGACCGTAAATCACCTACAGAACAATCACTATCCAATTATTAAAGGACTGACCATAAATCACCTACAGAACAATCACTGTCCAATTATTAAAGGACTGACCGTAAATCACCTACAGAACAATCACTGTCCAATTATTAAAGGACTGACCGTAAATCACCTACAGAACAATCACTGTCCAATTATTAAAGGACTGACCATAAATCACCTACAGAACAATCACTGTCCAATTATTAAAGGACTGACCATAAATCACCTACAGAACAATCACTGTCCAATTATTAAAGGACTGACCGTAAATCACCTACAGAACAATCACTATCCAATTATTAAAGGACTGACCGTAAATCACCTACAGAAAAATCACTGTCCAATTATTGAAGGACTGACCGTAAATCACCAACAGAACAATCACTGTCCAATTATTAAAGGACTGACCGTAAATCACCTACAGAACAATCACTGTCCAATTATTAAAGGACTGACCGTAAATCACCTAGAGAACAATAACTGTCCAATTATTAAAGGACTGACCGTAAATCACCTACAGAACAATCACTGTCCAATTATTAAAGGACTGACCGTAAATCACCTACAGAACAATCACTGTCCAATTATTAAAGGACTGACCGTAAATCACCTACAGAACAATCACTGTCCAATTACTAAAGGACTGACCGTAAATCACCTACAGAACAATCACTGTCCAATTATTAAAGGACTGACCGTAAATCACCTACAGAACAATCACTGTCCAATTATTAAAGGACTGACCGTAAATCATCTACAGAACAATCACTGTCCAATTATTAAAGGACTGACCGTAAATCACCTACAGAACAATCACTGTCCAATTATTAAAGGACTGACCGTAAATCACCTACAGAACAATCACTGTCCAATTATTAAAGGACTGACCGTAAATCACCTACAGAACAATCACTGTCCAATTATTAAAGGACTGACCGTAAATCACCAACAGAACAATCACTGTCCAATTATTAAAGGACCGAACGTAAATCACCGACAGAACAATCACTGTCCAATTATTAAAGGACTGACCGTAAATCACCTACAGAACAATCACTGTCCAATTATTAAAGGACTGACCGTAAATCACCTACAGAACAATCACTGTCCAATTATTAAAGGACTGAACGTAAATCACCTACAGAACAATCACTGTCCAATTATTAAAGGACTGACCGTAAATCACCGACAGAGCAATCACTGTCCAATTATTAAAGGACTGACCGTAAATCACCTACAGAACAATCACTGTCCAATTCTTAAAGGACTGACTGTAAATCACCTACAGAACAATCACTATCCAATTATTAAAGGACTGACCATAAATCACCTACAGAACAATCACTGTCCAATTATTAAAGGAATGACCGTAAATCTCCTACAGAACAATCACTGTCCAATTATTAAAGGACTGACGGTAAATCACCTACAGAACAATCACTGTCCAATTATTAAAGGACTGACCATAAATCACCTACAGAACAATCACTATCCTATTATTAAAGGACTGACCGTAAATCACCTACAGAACAATCACTGTCCAATTATTAAAGGACTGACCGTAAATCACCTACAGAACAATCACTATCCAATTATTAAAGGACTGACTGTAAATCACCTACAGAACAATCACTATCCAATTATTAAAGGACTGACCGTAAATCACCTACAGAACAATCACTATCCAATTATTAAAGGACTGACCGTAAATCACCTACAGAACAATCACTGTCCAATTATTAAAGGACTGACCGTAAATCACCTACAGAACAATCACTGTCCAATTATTAAAGGAATGACCGTAAATCACCTACAGAACAATCACTGTCCAATTATTAAAGGACTGACCGTAAATCACCTACAGAACAATCACTGTCCAATTATTAAAGGACTGACGGTAAATCACCTACAGAACAATCACTGTCCAATTATTAAAGGACTGACCGTAAATCACCTACAGAACAATCACTATCCAATTATTAAAGGACCGACCGTAAATCACCTACAGAACAATCACTATCCTATTATTAAAGGACTGACCGTAAATCACCTACAGAACAATCACTGTCCAATTATTAAAGGACTGACTGTAAATCACCTACAGAACAATCACTGTCCAATTATTAAAGGACTGACCGTAAATCACCTACAGAACAATCACTGTCCAATTATTAAAGGACTGACTGTAAATCACCTACAGAACAATCACTGTCCAATTATTAAAGGACTGACCGTAAATCACCTACAGAACAATCACTGTCCAATTATTAAAGGACTGACCGTAAATCACCTACAGAACAATCACTATCCAATTATTAAAGGACTGACAGTAAATCACCTACAGAACAATCACTGTCCAATTATTAAAGGCCTGACCGTAAATCACCTACAGAACAATCACTGTCCAATTATTAAAGGACTGACAGTAAATCACCTACAGAACAATCACTGTCCAATTATTAAAGGCCTGACCGTAAATCACCTACAGAACAATCACTGTCCAATTATTAAAGGACTGACTGTAAATCAGCTACAGAACAATCACTGTCCAATTATTAAAGGACTGACCGTAAATCACCTACAGAACAATCACTGTCCAATTATTAAAGGACTGACCGTAAATCACCTACAGAACAATCACTGTCCAATTATTAAAGGACTGACCGTAAATCACCTACAGAACAATCACTGTCCAATTATTAAAGGACTGACGGTAAATCACCTACAGAACAATCACTGTCCTATTATTAAAGAACTGACCGTAAATCACCTACAGAACAATCACTATCCAATTATTAAAGGACTGAACGTAAATCACCTACAGAACAATCACTGTCCAATTATTAAATGACTGACCGTAAATCACCTGCAGAACAATCACTGTCCAATTATTAAAGGACTGACCGTAAATCACCGACAGAACAATTCTATCCAATTATTAAAGGACTGACCGTAAATCACCTACAGAACAATCACTGTCCAATTATTAAAGGACTGACCGTAAATCACCTACGGAACAATCACTGTCCAATTATTAAAGGACTGACCGTAAATCACCTACAGAACAATCACTGTCCAATTATTAAAGGACTGACCGTAAATCACCTACAGAACAATCACTATCCAATTATTAAAGGACTGACCGTAAATCACCTACAGAACAATCACTATCCAATTATTAAAGGACTGACCGTAAATCACCTACAGAACAATCACTATCCAATTATTAAAGGACTGACCGTAAATCACCTACAGAACAATCACTGTCCTATTATTAAAGGCCTGACCGTAAATCACCTGCAGAACAATCACTATCCAATTAATAAAGGACTGACCGTAAATCACCTACAGAACAATCACTGTCCAATTATTAAAGGACTGACCGTAAATCACCTACAGAACAATCACTGTCCGATTATTAAAGGACTGACCGTAAATCACCTACAGAACAATCACTGTCCAATTATTAAAGGACTGACCGTAAATCATCGACAGAACAATCACTGTCCAATTATTAAAGGACTGACCGTAAATCACCTACAGAACAATCACTGTCCAATTATTAAAGGACTGACCGTAAATCACCTACAGAACAATCACTATCCAATTATTAAAGGACTGACCGTAAATCACCTACAGAACAATCACTGTCAAATTATTAAAGGACTGACCGTAAATCACCTACAGAACAATCACTGTCAAATTATTAAAGGACTGACCGTAAATCACCTACAGAACAATCACTGTCCAATTATTAAAGGACTGACCGTAAATCACCTACAGAACAATCACTGTCCAATTATTAAAGTACTGACCGTAAATCACCTTCAGAACAATCACTATCCAATTATTAAAGGACTGACCGTAAATCACCTTCAGAACAATCACTGTCCAATTATTAAAGGACTGACCGTAAATCACCTACAGAACAATCACTGTCCAATTATTAAAGGCCTGACCGTAAATCACCTACAGAACAATCACTGACCAATTATTAAAGAACTGACCGTAAATCACCTACAGAACAATCACTGTCAAATTATTAAAGGACTGACCGTAAATCACCTACAGAACAATCACTGACCAATTATTAAAGGACTGACCGTAAATCACCTACAGAACAATCACTGTCAAATTATTAAAGGACTGACCGTAAATCACCTACAGAACAATTACTGTCCAATTATTAAAGGACTGACCGTAAATCACCTACAGAACAATCACTGTCCAATTATTAAAGGCCTGACCGTAAATCACCTACAGAACAATCACTGACCAATTATTAAAGGACTGACCGTAAATCACCTACAGAACAATCACTGTCAAATTATTAAAGGACTGACCGTAAATCACCTACAGAACAATCACTGACCAATTATTAAAGGACTGACCGTAAATCACCTACAGAACAATCACTGTCAAATTATTAAAGGACTGACCGTAAATCACCTACAGAACAATCACTGTCCAATTATTAAAGGACTGACCGTAAATCACCTACAGAACAATCACTGTCCAATTATTAAAGGACTGACCGTAAATCACCTTCAGAACAATCACTATCCAATTATTAAAGGACTGACCGTAAATCACCTTCAGAACAATCACTGTCCAATTATTGAAGGACTGACCGTAAATCACATTCAGAACAATCACTGTCCAATTATTAAAGGACTGACCGTAAATCACCTACAGAACAATCACTGTCCAATTATTAAAGGACTGACCGTAAATCACCAACAGAACAATCACTCTCCAATTATTAAAGGACTGACCGTAAATCACCTACAGAACAATCACTGTCCAATTATTAAAGGACTGACCGTAAATCACCTACAGAACAATCACTGTCCAATTATTAAAGGACTGACCGTAAATCACATTCAGAACAATCACTATCCAATTATTAAAGGACTGACCGTAAATCACCTTCAGAACAATCACTCTCCAATTATTAAAGGACTGACCGTAAATCACCTACAGAACAATCACTGTCCAATTATTAAAGGACTGACCGTAAATCACCTACAGAACAATCACTGTCCAATTATTAAAGGACTGACCGTAAATCACCTACAGAACAATCACTGTCCAATTATTAAAGGTCTGACCGTAAATCACCTACAGAACAATCACTATCCAATTCTTAAAGGACTGACCGTAAATCACCTACAGAATAATCACTGTCCAATTATTAAAGGACTGACCGTAAATCACCAACAGAACAATCACTCTCCAATTATTAAAGGACTGACCGTAAATCACCTACAGAACAATCACTGTCCAATTATTAAAGGACTGACCGTAAATCACCAACAGAACAATCACTCTCCAATTATTAAAGGACTGACCGTAAATCACCTACAGAACAATCACTGTCCAATTATTAAAGGACTGACCGTAAATCAACTACAGAACAATCACTGTCCAATTATTAAAGGACTGACCGTAAATCACCTACAGAACAATCACTGTCCAATTATTAAAGGACTGACCGTAAATCACCTACAGAAAAATTACTGTTCAATTATTAAAGGACTGACCGTAAATCACCTACAGAACAATCACTGTCCAATTATTAAAGGACTGACCGTAAATCACCTACAGAACAATCACTGTCCAATTATTAAAGGACTGACCGTAAATCACCTACAGAACAATCACTGTCCAATTATTAAAGGACTGACCGTAAATCACCTACAGAACAATCACTGTCCAATTATTAAAGGACTGACCGTAAATCACCTACAGAACAATCACTATCCAATTATTAAAGGACTGACCGTAAATCACCTACAGAATAATCACTGTCCAATTATTAAAGGACTGAAAGTAAATAACCTACAGAACAATCACTGTCCAATTATTAAAGGACTGACCGTAAATCACCTACAGAACAATCACTGTCCAATTATTAAAGGACTGACCGTAAATCACCTACAGAACAATCACTGTCCAATTATTAAAGGACTGACCGTAAATCACCTTCAGAACAATCACTATCCAATTGTTAAAGGACTGACCGTAAATCACCTTCAGAACAATCACTGTCCAATTATTGAAGGACTGACCGTAAATCACCAACAGAACAATCACTCTCCAATTTTTAAAGGACTGACCGTAAATCACCTACAGAACAATCACTGTCCAATTATTAAAGGACTGACCGTAAATCACCTACAGAACAATCACTGTCCAATTATTAAAGGACTGACCGTAAATCACATTCAGAACAATCACTATCCAATTATTAAAGGACTGACCGTAAATCACCTTCAGAACAATCACTGTCCAATTATTAAAGGACTGACCGTTAATCACCAACGGAACAATCACTCTCCAATTATTAAAGGACTGACCGTAAATCACCTACAGAACAATCACTGTCCAATTATTAAAGGACTGACCGTAAATCACCTACAGAACAATCACTGTCCAATTATTAAAGGACTGACCGTAAATCACCAACAGAACAATCACTGTCCAATTATTAAAGGACTGACCGTAAATCACCTACAGAACAATCACTGTCCAATTATTAAAGGACTGACCGTAAATCACCTACAGAACAATCACTGTCCAATTATTAAAGGACTGACCGTAAATCACCTACAGAACAATCACTGTCCAATTATTAAAGGACTGACCGTAAATCACCTACAGAACAATCACTGTCCAATTATTAAAGGACTGACCGTAAATCACCTACAGAACAATCACTGTCAATTATTAAAGGACTGACCGTAAATCACCTATAGAATAATCACTGTCCAATTATTAAAGGACTGACCGTAAATCACCTACAGAACAATCACTGTCAATTATTAAAGGACTGACCGTAAATCACCTCCAGAACAATCACTATCCAATTATTAAAGGACTGACCGTAAATCACCTACAGAACAATCACTGTCCAATTATTGAAGGACTGACCGTAAATCACCTACAGAACAATCACTGTCCAATTATTAAAGGACTGACCGTAAATCACCTACAGAACAATCACTGTCCAATTATTAAAGGACTGACCGTAAATCACCTACAGAACAATCACTGTCCAATTATTAAAGGACTGACCGTAAATCACCTACAGAACAATCACTGTCCAATTATTAAAGGACTGACCGTAAATCACCTACAGAATAATCACTGTCCAATTATTAAAGGACTGACCGTAAATCACCTACAGAACAATCACTGTCCAATTATTAAAGGACTGACCGTAAATCACCTACAAAACAATAACTGTCCAATTATTAAAGGACTGACCGTAAATCACCTACAGAATAATCACTGTCCAATTATTAAAGGACTGACCGTAAATCACCTACAGAACAATCACTGTCCAATTATTAAAGGACTGACCGTAAATCACCTACAGAACAATCACTGTCCAATCATTAAAGGACTGACCGTAAATCACCTACAGAACAATCACTGTCCAATTATTAAAGGACTGACCGTAAATCACCTACAGAACAATCACTGTCCAATTATTAAAGGACTGACCGTAAATCACCTACAGAACAATCACTGTCCATTTATTAAATCACTGACCGTAAATCACCTACAGAACAATCACTGTCCAATTATTAAAGGACTGAACGTAAATCACCGACAGAACAATCACTGTCCAATTATTAAAGGACGGACCGTAAATCACCTACAGAACAATCACTGTCCAATTATTAAAGGACTGACCGTAAATCACCTACAGAACAATCACTGTCCAATTATTAAAGGACTGACCGTAAATCACCTACAGAACAATCACTGTCCAATTATTAAAGGACTGACTGTAAATCACCTACAGAACAATCACTGTCCAATTATTAAAGGACTGACCGTAAATCACCTACAGAACAATCACTGTCCAATTATTAAAGGACTGACCGTAAATCACCTTCAGAACAATCACTATCCAATTATTAAAGGACTGACCGTAAATCACCTTCAGAACAATCACTGTCCAATTATTGAAGGACTGACCGTAAATCACATTCAGAACAATCACTGTCCAATTATTAAAGGACTGACCGTAAATCACCTACAGAACAATCACTGTCCAATTATTAAAGGACTGACCGTAAATCACCAACAGAACAATCACTCTCCAATTATTAAAGGACTGACCGTAAATCACCTACAGAACAATCACTGTCCAATTATTAAAGGACTGACCGTAAATCACCTACAGAACAATCACTGTCCAATTATTAAAGGACTGACCGTAAATCACATTCAGAACAATCACTATCCAATTATTAAAGGACTGACCGTAAATCACCTTCAGAACAATCACTCTCCAATTATTAAAGGACTGACCGTAAATCACCTACAGAACAATCACTGTCCAATTATTAAAGGACTGACCGTAAATCACCTACAGAACAATCACTGTCCAATTATTAAAGGACTGACCGTAAATCACCTACAGAACAATCACTGTCCAATTATTAAAGGTCTGACCGTAAATCACCTACAGAACAATCACTATCCAATTCTTAAAGGTCTGACCGTAAATCACCTACAGAATAATCACTGTCCAATTATTAAAGGACTGACCGTAAATCACCAACAGAACAATCACTCTCCAATTATTAAAGGACTGACCGTAAATCACCTACAGAACAATCACTGTCCAATTATTAAAGGACTGACCGTAAATCACCAACAGAACAATCACTCTCCAATTATTAAAGGACTGACCGTAAATCACCTACAGAACAATCACTGTCCAATTATTAAAGGACTGACCGTAAATCAACTACAGAACAATCACTGTCCAATTATTAAAGGACTGACCGTAAATCACCTACAGAACAATCACTGTCCAATTATTAAAGGACTGACCGTAAATCACCTACAGAAAAATTACTGTTCAATTATTAAAGGACTGACCGTAAATCACCTACAGAACAATCACTGTCCAATTATTAAAGGACTGACCGTAAATCACCTACAGAACAATCACTGTCCAATTATTAAAGGACTGACCGTAAATCACCTACAGAACAATCACTGTCCAATTATTAAAGGACTGACCGTAAATCACCTACAGAACAATCACTGTCCAATTATTAAAGGACTGACCGTAAATCACCTACAGAACAATCACTATCCAATTATTAAAGGACTGACCGTAAATCACCTACAGAATAATCACTGTCCAATTATTAAAGGACTGAAAGTAAATAACCTACAGAACAATCACTGTCCAATTATTAAAGGACTGACCGTAAATCACCTACAGAACAATCACTGTCCAATTATTAAAGGACTGACCGTAAATCACCTACAGAACAATCACTGTCCAATTATTAAAGGACTGACCGTAAATCACCTTCAGAACAATCACTATCCAATTGTTAAAGGACTGACCGTAAATCACCTTCAGAACAATCACTGTCCAATTATTGAAGGACTGACCGTAAATCACCAACAGAACAATCACTCTCCAATTTTTAAAGGACTGACCGTAAATCACCTACAGAACAATCACTGTCCAATTATTAAAGGACTGACCGTAAATCACCTACAGAACAATCACTGTCCAATTATTAAAGGACTGACCGTAAATCACATTCAGAACAATCACTATCCAATTATTAAAGGACTGACCGTAAATCACCTTCAGAACAATCACTGTCCAATTATTAAAGGACTGACCGTTAATCACCAACGGAACAATCACTCTCCAATTATTAAAGGACTGACCGTAAATCACCTACAGAACAATCACTGTCCAATTATTAAAGGACTGACCGTAAATCACCTACAGAACAATCACTGTCCAATTATTAAAGGACTGACCGTAAATCACCAACAGAACAATCACTGTCCAATTATTAAAGGACTGACCGTAAATCACCTACAGAACAATCACTGTCCAATTATTAAAGGACTGACCGTAAATCACCTACAGAACAATCACTGTCCAATTATTAAAGGACTGACCGTAAATCACCTACAGAACAATCACTGTCCAATTATTAAAGGACTGACCGTAAATCACCTACAGAACAATCACTGTCCAATTATTAAAGGACTGACCGTAAATCACCTACAGAACAATCACTGTCAATTATTAAAGGACTGACCGTAAATCACCTATAGAATAATCACTGTCCAATTATTAAAGGACTGACCGTAAATCACCTACAGAACAATCACTGTCAATTATTAAAGGACTGACCGTAAATCACCTCCAGAACAATCACTATCCAATTATTAAAGGACTGACCGTAAATCACCTACAGAACAATCACTGTCCAATTATTGAAGGACTGACCGTAAATCACCTACAGAACAATCACTGTCCAATTATTAAAGGACTGACCGTAAATCACCTACAGAACAATCACTGTCCAATTATTAAAGGACTGACCGTAAATCACCTACAGAACAATCACTGTCCAATTATTAAAGGACTGACCGTAAATCACCTACAGAACAATCACTGTCCAATTATTAAAGGACTGACCGTAAATCACCTACAGAATAATCACTGTCCAATTATTAAAGGACTGACCGTAAATCACCTACAGAACAATCACTGTCCAATTATTAAAGGACTGACCGTAAATCACCTACAAAACAATAACTGTCCAATTATTAAAGGACTGACCGTAAATCACCTACAGAATAATCACTGTCCAATTATTAAAGGACTGACCGTAAATCACCTACAGAACAATCACTGTCCAATTATTAAAGGACTGACCGTAAATCACCTACAGAACAATCACTGTCCAATCATTAAAGGACTGACCGTAAATCACCTACAGAACAATCACTGTCCAATTATTAAAGGACTGACCGTAAATCACCTACAGAACAATCACTGTCCAATTATTAAAGGACTGACCGTAAATCACCTGCAGAACAATCACTGTCCATTTATTAAATCACTGACCGTAAATCACCTACAGAACAATCACTGTCCAATTATTAAAGGACTGAACGTAAATCACCGACAGAACAATCACTGTCCAATTATTAAAGGACGGACCGTAAATCACCTACAGAACAATCACTGTCCAATTATTAAAGGACTGACCGTAAATCACCTACAGAACAATCACTGTCCAATTATTAAAGGACTGACCGTAAATCACCTACAGAACAATCACTGTCCAATTATTAAAGGACTGACTGTAAATCACCTACAGAACAATCACTGTCCAATTATTAAAGGACTGACCGTAAATCACCTACAGAACAATCACTGTCCAATTATTAAAGGACTGACCGTAAATCACCTACAGAACAATCACTGTCCAATTATTAAATCACTGACCGTAAATCACCTACAGAACAATCACTATCCAATTATTAAAGGACTGACCGTAAATCACCTACAGAACAATCACTGTCCAATTATTAAAGGACTGACCGTAAATCACCTACAGAATAATCACTGTCCAATTATTAAAGGACTGACCGTAAATCACCTACAGAACAATCACTGTCCAATTATTAAAGGACTGACAGTAAATCACCTACAGAACAATCACTGTCCAATTATTAAAGGACTGACCGTAAATCACCTGCAGAACAATCACTGTCCAATTATTAAAGGACTGACCGTAAATCACCTACAGAACAATCACTGTCCAATTATTAAATCACTGACCGTAAATCACCTACAGAACAATCACTATCCAATTATTAAAGGACTGACCGTAAATCACCTACAGAACAATCACTGTCCAATTATTAAAGGACTGACCGTAAATCACCTACAGAACAATCACTATCCAATTATTAAAGGACTGACCGTAAATCACCGACAGAACAATCACTGTCCAATTATTAAAGGACTGACCGTAAATCACCTACAGAACAATCACTGTCCAATTATTAAAGGACTGACCGTAAATCACCTACAGAACAATCACTGTCCAATTATTAAATCACTGACCGTAAATCACCTACAGAACAATCACTATCCAATTATTAAAGGACTGACCGTAAATCACCTACAGAACAATCACTTTCCAATTATTAAAGGACTGACCGTAAATCACCTACAGAACAATCACTATCCAATTATTAAAGGACTGACCGTAAATCACCTACAGAACAATCACTATCCAATTATTAAAGGACTGACCGTAAATCACCTACAGAACAATCACTATCCAATTATTAAAGGACTGACCGTAAATCACCTACAGAACAATCACTGTCCAATTATTAAAGGACTGAACGTAAATCACCTACAGAACAATCACTGTCCAATTATTAAAGGACTGACCGTAAATCACCTTCAGAACAATCACTGTCCAATTATTAAAGGACTGACCGTAAATCACCTCCAGAAAAATCACTATCCAATTATTAAAGGACTGACCGTAAATCACCTACAGAACAATCACTGTCCAATTATTAAAGGACTGACTGTAAATCACCTACAGAACAATCACTGTCCAATTATTAAAGAACTGACCGTAAATCACCTACAGAACAATCACTATCCAATTATTAAAGGACTGACCGTAAATCACCTACAGAACAATCACTGTCCAATTATTAAAGGACTGACCGTAAATCACCTACAGAACAATCACTGTCCAATTATTAAATGACTGACCGTAAATCACCTACAGAACAATTACTGTCCAATTATTAAAGGACTGACCGTAAATCACCTTCAGAACAATCACTGTCCAATTATTAAAGGACTGACCGTAAATCACATACAGAACAAACACTGTCAATTATTAAAGGTCTGACCGTAAATCACCTACAGAACAATCACTGTCCAATTATTAAAGGACTGACCGTAAATCACCTACAGAACAATCACTGTCCTATGATTAAAGGACAGACCGTAAATCACCTACAGAACAATCACTGTCCAATTATTAAAGGACTGACCGTAAATCACCTACAGAACAATCACTGTCCAATTATTAAAGGACTGACCGTAAATCACCTACAGAACAATCACTGTCCAATTATTAAAGGACTGACCGTAAATCACCTACAGAACAATCACTGTCCAATTATTAAAGGACTGACCGTAAATCACGTACAGAACAATCACTGTCCAATTATTAAAGGACTGACCGTAAATCACCTACAGAACAATCACTGTCCAATTATTAAAGGACTGACCGTAAATCACCTACAGAACAATCACTGTCCAATTATTAAAGGACTGACCGTAAATCACCTACAGAACAATCACTGTCCAATTATTAAAGGACTGACCGTAAATCACCGACAGAACAATCACTGTCCTATTATTAAAGGACTGACCATAAATCACCGAAAGAACAATCACTGTCCAATTATTAAAGGACTGACCGTAAATCACCTACAGAACAATCACTGTCCAATTATTAAAGGACTGACCGTAAATCACCTACAGAACAATCACTGTCCTATTATTAAAGGACTGACCGTAAATCACCTACAGAACAATCACTATCCAATTATTAAAGGACTGACCGTAAATCACCTACAGAACAATCACTATCCAATTATTAAAGGACTGACCGTAAATCACCTACAGAACAATCACTGTCCAATTATTAAAGGACTGACGGTAAATCACCTACAGAACAATCACTGTCCAATTATTAAAGGACTGACCGTAAATCACCTACAGAACAATCACTGTCCAATTATTAAAGGACTGACCGTAAATCACCTACAGAACAATCACGATCCAATTATTAAAGGACTGACCGTAAAACACCTACAGAACAATCACTGTCCAATTATTAAAGGACTGACCGTAAATCACCTACAGAACAATCACTATCCAATTATTAAAGGACTGACCGTAAATCACCTACAGAACAATCACTGTCCTATTATTAAAGGACTGACCGTAAATCACCTACAGAACAATCACTATCCAATTATTGAAGGACTGACCGTAAATCACCTACAGAACAATCACTATCCAATTGTTAAAGGACTGACCGTAAATCACCTACAGAACAATCACTGTCCAATTATTAAAGGACTGACCATAAATCACCTACAGAACAATCACTGTCCAATTATTGAAGGACTGACCATAAATCACCTACAGAACAATCACTGTCCAATTATTAAAGGACTGACCGTAAATCACCTACAGAACCATCACTGTCCAATTATTAAAGGACTGACTGTAAATCAACGACAGAACAATCACTATCCAATTATTAAAGGACTGACCGTAAATCACCTTCAGAACAATCACTGTCCAATTATTAAAGGACTGACCGTAAATCACCTTCAGAACAATCACTGTCCAATTATTAAAGGACTGACCGTAAATCACCGACAGAACAATCACTGTCCAATTATTAAAGGACTGACCGTAAATCACCTACAGAACAATCACTATCCAATTATTAAAGGGCTGACCGTAAATCACCTACAGAACAATCACTGTCCAATTATTAAAGGACTGACCGTAAATCAACTACAGAACAATCACTATCCAATTATTGAAGGTCTGACCGTAAATCACCTACAGAACAATCACTGTCCAATTATTAAAGGAATGACCGTAAATCACCTACAGAACAATCACTGTCCTATTATTAAAGGACTGACCGTAAATCACCTACAGAACAATCACTATCCAATTATTAAAGGACTGACCGTAAATCACCTACAGAACAATCACTGTCCAATTATTGAAGGACTGACCATAAATCACCTACAGAACAATCACTGTCCAATTATTAAAGGACTGACCGTAAATCACCTACAGAACAATCACTGTCCAATTATTAAAGGACTGACCGTAAATCACCTACAGAACAATCACTGCCCAATTATTAAAGGGCTGACCGTAAATCACCTACAGAACAATCACTGTCCAATTATTAAAGGACTGACTGTAAATCACCGACAGAACAATCACTATCCAATTATTAAAGGACTGACCGTAAATGACCGACAGAACAATCACTGTCCAATTATTAAAGGACTGACCGTAAATCACCTGCAGAAAAATCACTATCCATTTATTAAAGGACTGACCGTAAATCACATACAGAACAAACACTGTCAATTATTAAAGGTCTGACCGTAAATCACCTACAGAACAATCACTGTCCAATTATTAAAGGACTGACCGTAAATCACCTACAGAACAATCACTGTCCTATTATTAAAGGACAGACCGTAAATCACCTACAGAACAATCACTGTCCAATTATTAAAGGACTGACCGTAAATCACCTACAGAACAATCACTGTCCAATTATTAAAGGACTGACCGTAAATCACCTACAGAACAATCACTGTCCAATTATTAAAGGACTGACCGTAAATCACCTACAGAACAATCATTGTCCAATTATTAAAGGACTGACCGTAAATCACGTACAGAACAATCACTGTCCAATTATTAAAGGACTGACCGTAAATCACCTACAGAACAATCACTGTCCAATTATTAAAGGACTGACCGTAAATCACCTACAGAACAATCACTGTCCAATTATTAAAGGACTGACCGTAAATCACCTACAGAACAATCACTGTCCAATTATTAAAGGACTGACCGTAAATCACCTACAGAACAATCACTGTCCAATTATTAAAGGACTGACCGTAAATCACCTACAGAACAATCACTGTCCTATTATTAAAGGACTGACCATAAATCACCGAAAGAACAATCACTGTCCAATTATTAAAGGACTGACCGTAAATCACCTACAGAACAATCACTGTCCAATTATTAAAGGACTGACCGTAAATCACCTACAGAACAATCACTGTCCTATTATTAAAGGACTGACCGTAAATCACCTACAGAACAATCACTATCCAATTATTGAAGGACTGACCGTAAATCACCTACAGAACAATCACTATCCAATTATTAAAGGACTGACCGTAAATCACCTACAGAACAATCACTGTCCAATTATTAAAGGACTGACCATAAATCACCTACAGAACAATCACTGTCCAATTATTAAAGGACTGACCGTAAATCACCTACAGAACAATCACTGTCCAATTATTAAAGGACTGACCGTAAATCACCTACAGAACAATCACTATCCAATTATTAAAGGACTGACCGTAAAACACCTACAGAACAATCACTGTCCAATTATTAAAGGACTGACCGTAAATCACCTACAGAACAATCACTATCCAATTATTAAAGGACTGACCGTAAATCACCTACAGAACAATCACTGTCCTATCATTAAAGGACTGACCGTAAATCACCTACAGAACAATCACTATCCAATTATTGAAGGACTGACCGTAAATCACCTACAGAACAATCACTATCCAATTGTTAAAGGACTGACCGTAAATCACCTACAGAACAATCACTGTCCAATTATTAAAGGACTGACCATAAATCACCTACAGAACAATCACTGTCCAATTATTGAAGGACTGACCATAAATCACCTACAGAACAATCACTGTCCAATTATTAAAAGACTGACCGTAAATCACCTACAGAACAATCACTGTCCAATTATTAAAAGACTGACCGTAAATCACCTACAGAACAATCACTATCCAATTATTAAAGGACTGACCGTAAATCACCTACAGAACAATCACTGTCCAATTATTAAAGGACTGACCGTAAATCACCGACCGAACAATCACTGTCCAATTATTAAAAGACTGACCGTAAATCACCTACAGAACAATCACTATCCAATTATTAAAGGACTGACCGTAAATCACCTACAGAACAATCACTGTCCAATTATTAAAGGACTGACCGTAAATCACCGACCGAACAATCACTGTCCAATTATTAAAGGACTGACCGTAAATCACCTACAGAACAATCACTGTCCAATTATTAAAGGACTGACTGTAAATCACCTACAGAACAATCACTGTCCAATTATTAAAAGACTGACCATAAATCACCTACAGAACAATCACTGTCCAATTATTAAAAGACTGACCGTAAATCACCTACAGAACAATCACTATCCAATTATTAAAGGACTGACCGTAAATCACCTACAGAACAATCACTGTCCAATTATTAAAGGACTGACCGTAAATCACCGACCGAACAATCACTGTCCAATTATTAAAGGACTGACCGTAAATCACCTACAGAACAATCACTGTCCAATTATTAAAGGACTGACTGTAAATCACCGACAGAACAATCACTATTCAATTATTAAAGGACTGACCGTAAATCACCTTCAGAACAATCACTGTCCAATTATTAAAGGACTGACCGTAAATCACCTACAGAACAATCACTGTCCAATTATTGAAGGACTGACCGTAAATCACCTACAGAACAATCACTATCCAATTATTAAAGGACTGACCGTAAATCACCGACAGAACAATCACTGTCCAATTATTAAAGGAATGACCGTAAATCACCGACAGAACAATCACTGTCCAATTATTGAAGGACTGACCGTAAATCACCTACAGAACAATCACTGTCCAATTATTAAAGGACTGACCGTAAATCACCGACAGAACAATCACTATCCAATTATTAAAGGACTGACCGTAAATCACCTACAGAACAATCACTGTCCAATTATTGAAGGACTGACCGTAAATCACCTACAGAACAATCACTATCCAATTATTGAAGGACTGACCGTAAATCACCTACAGAACAATCACTATCCAATTATTAAAGGACTGACCGTAAATCACCGACAGAACAATCACTATCCAATTATTAAAGGAATGACCGTAAATCACCGACAGAACAATCACTGTCCAATTATTAAAGGAATGACCGTAAATCACCGACAGAACAATCACTGTCCAATTATTGAAGGACTGACCGTAAATCACCTACAGAACAATCACTGTCCAATTATTAAAGGACTGACCGTAAATCACCGACAGAACAATCACGATCCAATTATTAAAGGACTGACCGTAAATCACCGACAGAACAATCACTGTCCAATTATTAAAGGAATGACCGTAAATCACCGACAGAACAATCACTGTCCAATTATTGAAGGACTGACCGTAAATCACCTACAGAACAATCACTGTCCAATTATTAAAGGACTGACCGTAAATCACCTTCAGAACAATCACTGTCCAATTATTAAAGGACTGACCGTAAATCACCTACAGAACAATTACTATCCAATTATTAAAGGACTGACCGTAAATCACCGACAGAACAATCACTGTCCAATTATTAAAGGAATGACCGTAAATCACCGACAGAACAATCACTGTCCAATTATTGAAGGACTGACCGTAAATCACCTACAGAACAATCACTGTCCAATTATTAAAGGACTGACCGTAAATCACCTTCAGAACAATCACTGTCCAATTATTAAAGGACTGACCGTAAATCACCGACAGAACAATCACTGTCCAATTATTAAAGGAATGACCGTAAATCACCGACAGAACAATCACTGTCCAATTATTAAAGGAATGACCGTAAATCACCGACAGAACAATCACTGTCCAATTATTGAAGGACTGACCGTAAATCACCTACAGAACAATCACTGTCCAATTATTAAAGGAATGACCGTAAATCACCGACAGAACAATCACTGTCCAATTATTAAAGGAATGACCGTAAATCACCGACAGAACAATCACTGTCCAATTATTGAAGGACTGACCGTAAATCACCTACAGAACAATCACTGTCCAATTATTAAAGGACTGACCGTAAATCACCTTCAGAACAATCACTGTCCAATTATTAAAGGACTGACCGTAAATCACCTTCAGAACAATCACTGTCCAATTATTAAAGGAATGACCGTAAATCACCGACAGAACAATCACTGTCCAATTATTAAAGGACTGACCGTAAATCACCTACAGAACAATCACTGTCCAATTATTAAAGGACTGACCGTAAATCACCTACAGAACAATCACTGTCCAATTATTAAAGGACTGACCGTAAATCACCTACAGAACAATCATTGTCCAATTATTAAAGGACTGACCGTAAATCACGTACAGAACAATCACTGTCCAATTATTAAAGGACTGACCGTAAATCACCTACAGAACAATCACTGTCCAATTATTAAAGGACTGACCGTAAATCACCTACAGAACAATCACTGTCCAATTATTAAAGGCCTGACCGTAAATCACCTACAGAACAATCACTGTCCAATTATTAAAGGACTGACCGTAAATCACCTACAGAACAATCACTGTCCAATTATTAAAGGACTGACCGTAAATCACCTACAGAACAATCACTGTCCTATTATTAAAGGACTGACCATAAATCACCGAAAGAACAATCACTGTCCAATTATTAAAGGACTGACCGTAAATCACCTACAGAACAATCACTGTCCAATTATTAAAGGACTGACCGTAAATCACCTACAGAACAATCACTGTCCTATTATTAAAGGACTGACCGTAAATCACCTACAGAACAATCACTATCCAATTATTGAAGGACTGACCGTAAATCACCTACAGAACAATCACTATCCAATTATTAAAGGACTGACCGTAAATCACCTACAGAACAATCACTGTCCAATTATTAAAGGACTGACCATAAATCACCTACAGAACAATCACTGTCCAATTATTAAAGGACTGACCGTAAATCACCTACAGAACAATCACTGTCCAATTATTAAAGGACTGACCGTAAATCACCTACAGAACAATCACTATCCAATTATTAAAGGACTGACCGTAAAACACCTACAGAACAATCACTGTCCAATTATTAAAGGACTGACCGTAAATCACCTACAGAACAATCACTATCCAATTATTAAAGGACTGACCGTAAATCACCTACAGAACAATCACTGTCCTATCATTAAAGGACTGACCGTAAATCACCTACAGAACAATCACTATCCAATTATTGAAGGACTGACCGTAAATCACCTACAGAACAATCACTATCCAATTGTTAAAGGACTGACCGTAAATCACCTACAGAACAATCACTGTCCAATTATTAAAGGACTGACCGTAAATCACCTACAGAACAATCACTGTCCAATTATTGAAGGACTGACCATAAATCACCTACAGAACAATCACTGTCCAATTATTAAAAGACTGACCGTAAATCACCTACAGAACAATCACTGTCCAATTATTAAAAGACTGACCGTAAATCACCTACAGAACAATCACTATCCAATTATTAAAGGACTGACCGTAAATCACCTACAGAACAATCACTGTCCAATTATTAAAGGACTGACCGTAAATCACCGACCGAACAATCACTGTCCAATTATTAAAAGACTGACCGTAAATCACCTACAGAACAATCACTATCCAATTATTAAAGGACTGACCGTAAATCACCTACAGAACAATCACTGTCCAATTATTAAAGGACTGACCGTAAATCACCGACCGAACAATCACTGTCCAATTATTAAAGGACTGACCGTAAATCACCTACAGAACAATCACTGTCCAATTATTAAAGGACTGACTGTAAATCACCTACAGAACAATCACTGTCCAATTATTAAAGGAATGACCTTAAATCACCTACAGAACAATCACTGTCCTATTATTAAAGGACTGACTGTAAATCACCTACAGAACAATCACTGTCCAATTATTAAAGGACTGACCGTAAATCACCTACAGAACAATCACTGTCCAATTATTAAAGGACTGACCGTAAATCACCTACAGAACAATCACTGTCCAATTATTAAAGGACTGACCGTAAATCACCTACAGAACAATCACTGTCCAATTATTCAAGGACTGACTGTAAATCACCTACAGAACAATCACTGTCCAATTATTAAAGGACTGACCGTAAATCACCTACAGAACAATCACTGTCCAATTATTAAAGGACTGACCGTAAATCACCTACAGAACAATCACTGTCCAATTATTAAAAGACTGACCATAAATCACCTACAGAACAATCACTGTCCAATTATTAAAAGACTGACCGTAAATCACCTACAGAACAATCACTATCCAATTATTAAAGGACTGACCGTAAATCACCTACAGAACAATCACTGTCCAATTATTAAAGGACTGACCGTAAATCACCGACCGAACAATCACTGTCCAATTATTAAAGGACTGACCGTAAATCACCTACAGAACAATCACTGTCCAATTATTAAAGGACTGACTGTAAATCACCGACAGAACAATCACTATTCAATTATTAAAGGACTGACCGTAAATCACCTTCAGAACAATCACTGTCCAATTATTAAAGGACTGACCGTAAATCACCGACCGAACAATCACTGTCCAATTATTAAAGGACTGACCGTAAATCACCTACAGAACAATCACTGTCCAATTATTAAAGGACTGACCGTAAATCACCTTCAGAACAATCACTGTCCAATTATTAAAGGACTGACCGTAAATCACCTACAGAACAATTACTATCCAATTATTAAAGGACTGACTGTAAATCTCCTACAGAACAATCACTGTCCAATTATTAAATGACTGACCGTGAATCACCTACAGAACAATCACTGTCCAATTATTAAAGGACTGACCGTAAATCACCTACAGAACAATCACTGTCCAATTATTAAGGGCTGACCGTAAATCACCTACAGAACAATCACTGTCCAATTATTAAAGGACTGACCGTAAATCACCTACAGAACAATCACTGTCCAATTATTAAAGGACTGACGGTAAATCACCTACAGAACAATCACTGTCCAATTATTAAAGGACTGACCGTAAATCACCGACAGAACAATCACTGTCCTATTATTAAAGGCCTGACCGTAAATCACCTACAGAACAATCACTGTCCAATTATTAAAGGACTGACCGTAAATCACCTACAGAACAATCACTTTCAATTTATTAAAGGACTGACCGTAAATCACCTACAGAACAATCACTGTCCAATTATTAAAGGACTGACCGTAAATCACCTACAGAACAATCACTGTCCAATTATTAAAGGACTGACCGTAAATCACCTACAGAACAATCACTGTCCAATTATTAAAGGACTGACCGTAAATCACCTACAGAACAATCACTGTCCAATTATTAAAGGACTGACCGTAAATCACCGACAGAACAATCACAGTCCTGTTATTAAAGGACTGACCGTAAATCACCTACAGAACAATCACTGTCAATTATTAAAGGACTGACCGTAAATCACCGACAGAACAATCACTGTCCAATTATTAAAGGACTGACCGTAAATCACCGACAGAACAATCACTGTCCAATTATTAAAGGATTGACCGTAAATCACATACAGAACAATCACTGTCAATTATTAAAGGACTGACCGTAAATCACCGACAGAACAATGACTGTCCAATTATTAAAGGACTGACCGTAAATCACCGACAGAACAATCACTGTCCAATTATTAAAGGACTGACCGTAAATCACCGACAGAACAATCACTGTCCAATTATTAAAGGACTGACCGTAAATCACCGACAGAACAATCACTGTCCAATTATTAAAGGACGGACCGTAAATCACATACAGAACAATCACTGTCCAATTATTAAAGGACTGACCGTAAATCACCAACAGAACAATCACTGTCCAATTATTAAAGGACTGACCGTAAATCACCTACAGAACAATCACTGTCCAATTATTAAAGGACTGACCGTAAATCACCTACAGAACAATCACTGTCCAATTATTGAAGGACTGACCGTAAATCACCGACAGAACAATCACTGTCCAATTATTAAAGGACTGACCGTAAATCACCGGCAGAACAATCACTGTCCAATTATTAAAGAACTGACCGTAAATCACCGACAGAACAATCACTGTCCAATTATTAAAGGACTGACTGTAAATCACCTACAGAACAATCACTGTCCAATTATTAAAGGACTGACCGTAAATCACCTACAGAACAATCACTGTCCAATTATTAAAGGACTGACTGTAAATCACCGACAGAACAATCACTGTCCAATTATTAAAGGACTGACCATAAATCACCTGCAGAACAATCACTGTCCAATTATTAAAGGACTGACCGTAAATCACCTACAGAACAATCACTGTCCAATTATTAAAGGACTGACCGTAAATCACCTACAGAACAATCACTGTCCAATTATTAAAGAACTGACCGTAAATCACCTACAGAACAATCACTGTCCAATTATTAAAGGACTGACCGTAAATCACCGACAGAACAATCACTGTCCCATTATTAAAGGACTGACCGTAAATCACCTACAGAACAATCACTGCACTATTAGTAAAGGACTGACCATAAGTCACCGAAAGAACAATCACTGTCCAATTATTAAAGGACTGACCGTAAATCACCTACAGAACAATCACTGTCCTATTATTAAAGGACTGACCATAAATCACCGAAAGAACAATCACTGTCCAATTATTAAAGGACTGACCGTAAATCACCGACAGAACAATCACTGTCCAATTATTAAAGGAATGACTGTAAATCACCTTCAGAACAATCACTGTCCAATTATTAAAGGACTGACCGTAAATCACCTACAGAACAATCACTGTCCAATTATTAAAGGACTGACCGTAAATCACCTACAGAACAATCACTATCCAATTATTGAAGGACTGACCGTAAATCACCTACAGAACAATCACTGTCCAATTATTAAAGGACTGACCGTAAATCACCTACAGAACAATCACTATCCAATTATTGAAGGACTGACCGTAAATCACCGACAGAACAATCACTATCCAATTATTAAAGGACTGACCGTAAATCACCTACAGAACAATCACTGTCCAATTATTAAAGGACTGACCGTAAATCACCTACAGAACAATCACTATCCAATTATTGAAGGACTGACCGTAAATCACCTACAGAACAATCACTATCCAATTATTAAAGGACTGACCGTAAATCACCTACAGAACAATCACTGTCCAATTATTAAAGGACTGACCATAAATCACCTACAGAACAATCACTGTCCAATTATTGAAGGACTGACCATAAATCACCTACAGAACAATCACTGTCCAATTATTAAAGGACTGACCGTATATCACCGACAGAACAATCACTGTCCAATTATTAAAGGACTGACTGTAAATCACCTACAGAACAATCACTGTCCAATTATTAAAGGACTGACCGTAAATCACCTACAGAACAATCACTATGCTATTATTAAAGGACTGACCGTAAATCACCTACAGAACAATCACTATCCAATTATTAAAGGACTGACCGTGAATCACCTACAGAACAATCACTGTCCCATTATTAAAGGACTGACCGTAAATCACCTACAGAACAATCACTTTCCATTTATTAAAGGACTGACCGTAAATCACCTACAGAACAATCACTGTCCAATTATTAAAGGACTGACCGTAAATCACCTACAGAACAATCACTGTCCAATTATTAAAGGACTGACCGTAAATCACCTACAGAACAACCACTGTCCAATTATTAAAGGACTGACCGTAAATCACCTGCAGAACAATTACTGTCCAATTATTAAAGGACTGACCGTGAATCACCTACAGAACAATCACTGTCCAATTATTAAAGGACTGACCGTAAATCACCTGCAGAACAATCACTGTCCAATTATTAAAGGACTGACCGTAAATCACCGACAGAACAATCACTGTCCAATTATTAAAGGACTGACCGTAAATCACCGACAGAACAATCACTGTCCAATTATTAAAGGACTGACCGTAAATCACATGCAGAACAATCACTGTCAATTATTAAAGGACTGACCATAAATCACCGACAGAACAATCACTGTCCAATTATTAAAGGACTGACCGTAAATCACCGACAGAACAATCACTGTCCAATTATTAAAGGACTGACCGTAAATCACCGACAGAACAATCACTGTCCAATTATTAAAGGACTGACCGTAAATCACTGACAGAATGATCACTGTCCAATTATTAAAGGACTGACCATAAATCACCTACAGAACAATCACTGTCCAATTATTAAAGGACTGACCGTAAATCACCTACAGAACAATCTTCTTCTTTCTTTTGGGCCTCCTTATCTCGAGAGACAATGGATACGCGCCTGGAGGTGGTCAGTGGTTTGTGAAGCAGCGCCTGGAGTGGCTATAAAGGCCAATTCTGGAGTAACAGGCTCTTCCACAGGTGCTGCAGAGAAATTTGTTTGTCTCAATCACTGTCCAATTATTAAAGGACTGACCGTAAATCACCGGCAGAACAATCACTGTCCAATTATTAAAGGTCTGACAGTAAATCACCTACAGAACAATCACTGTCCAATTATTAAAGGATTGACCGTAAATCACCGACAGAACAATCACTGTCCAATTATTAAAGGACTGACCGTAAATCACAAACAGAACAATCACTGTCCAATTATTAAAGGACTGACCGGATATCACCTACAGAACAATCACTGTCCAATTATTAAAGGACTTTCCGTAAATCACCTACAGAACAATCACTGTCCAATTATTAAAGGACTGACCGTAAATCACCGACAGAACAATCACTGTCCAATTATTGAAGGACTGACCGTAAATCACCGACAGAACAATCACTGTCCAATTATTAAAGGACTGACCGTAAATCACCGGCAGAACAATCACTGTCCAATTATTAAAGGACTGACAGTAAATCACCTACAGAACAATCACTGTCCAATTATTAAAGGACTGACAGTAAATCACCTACAGAACAATCACTGTCCAATTATTAAAGGACTGACTGTAAATCACCGACAGAACAATCACTGTCCAATTATTAAAGGACTGACTGTAAATCACCTACAGAACAATCACTGTCCAATTATTAAAGGACTGACCATAAAACACCTACAGAACAATCACTGTCCAATTATTAAAGAACTGTCCGTAAATCACCGACAGAACAATCACTGTCCAATTATTAAAGGACTGACCGTAAATCACCGACAGAACAATCACTGTCCAATTATTAAAGGACTGACCGTAAATCACCGACAGAACAATCACTGTCCAATTATTAAAGGACTGACCGTAAATCACCTGCAGAACAATAACTATCCAAATGTTAAATGTTCCAAGTTTTAGAAGCTTCAGGCGGGATGGAGGGAGATGTAAAAGGTGTGGGGGAGTTGCATTAATGGTTAAGGAGAATATAACAACTGTACTGCAGGAGGACACCTCAGAGGGGTCCTGCAGCGATGCAATATGGGTGGAGCTCAGGAATCGGAAGGATGCAGTCACGATGTTGGGGGTTTACTGCAGGCCTCCCAACAGCCAGCGGGAGGTAGTGGAGCAGATATGCAGACAGAGTTTGGAAAGACGTAAAGATAACAGGGTTGTAGTGGTGGGTGATTTTTACTTCCCCAATATTGACTGGGACTCAGTTAGTGCTAGGGGCTTGGATGGGGCAGAATTTGTGAGCAGCATCCAGGAGGGCTTCTTGAAACAGTATATAGATAGTCCAACGAGGGATGGGGCCATTCTGGACCTGGTATTGGGGAAAGAGTCCGGCCAGGTGGTCTAAGTTTCAGTGGGGGAGCATTCCAGGAGTAGTGACCATAATTCCATAAGTATTAAGGTACTTGTGAATAAGGATAAGAGTAGTCCTCGGGTGAAGGTGCTAAATTAGGGGAAGGCTAATTACAACAATATTAGGCAGGAACTGAAGAATTTAGATTGGGGGTGGTTGTTTAAGGGTAAATCAACATCTGACATGTGGGAGTCTTTCAAACGTCAGTTGATTAGAATCCAGGACCAGCATGTTCCTGTGAGCAAGAAAGACAAGTTTGGCAAGTTTCGGGAAGCTTGGATGACAGGGGATATTGCGAGCCTAGTCAAAAAGAAAAAGGAAGCATTTGTAAGGGCTGGAAGGCTAGGAACAGATGAAGCACTTGAGAAATATAAAGACAGTAGGAAGGAACTGAAGCAAGAAGTTAGGAGGGCTAAAAGGGGACATGAAAACTCATTGGCAAACAGGATTAAGGAAAATCCCAAGGCTTTTTATACATATATAAAGAGCAAGAGGGTAACCAGGGAAAGGGTTGGCCCACACAAGGACAGAGATGGGAATCTATGCATGGAGCCAGAGGACATTGGCGAGGTGCTAAGTGAGTACTTTGCATCAGTTTTCACCAAGGAGAAGGACTTGGTGGTTGATGAGTCTAGGGAAGGGAGTGCAGATAGCCGCAGTCATCTCATTATCAAAAAGAAGGTGGTGTTGGGTGTCTTGCAAAGCATTAAGGTAGATAAGTCCCCAGGGCCTGATGGGATCTACCCTGGAATACTGAAGGAGGCAAGGGAAGAAATTGCTGGGGCTTTGACAGAAATCTTTGCATCCTCATTTGCTACAGGTGAGGTCCCAGAGGACTGGAGAATAGCCAATGTTGTTCCTTTGTTTAAGAAGGGTGGCAAGGATAATCCAGGAAAAAATAAGCCGGTGAGCCTTACATCAGTGGTAGGGAAACTATTAGAGAGGATTCTTCGGGACAGGATTTACTCCCATTTGGAAACAAATGAACTTATTAGCGAGGAACAGCATGGTTTTGTGAGGGGGAGGTCGTGTCTTACTAATCTGATTGAGTTTTTTGAGGAAGTGACGAAGATGATTGATGAGGGAAGGGTGGTGGATGTTGTCTATATGGACTTTAGTAAAGCCTTTGACAAGGTCCCGCATGGCAGACTGGTGCAAAAGGTGAAGTCACACGGGATCAGAGGTGAGTTGGCAAGATGGATACAGAACTGGCTTGGTCACAGAAGACAGAGGGTAACAGTGGATGGGTGTTTTTCTGAATGGAGGGATGTGACTAGTGGTGTTCCACAAGATTCAGTGCTGGGACCTTTGCTGTTTGTCGTATATATAAATGATTTGGAGGAAAATTTAGCTGGTCTGATTAGTAAGTTTGCGGACGACACAAAGGTTGGCGGAGTTGCGGATAATGATGAGGATTTTCAGAGGATACAGCAGGATATAGATCGGTTGGAGACTTGGGCAGAGAAATGACAGATGGAATTTAATCTGGACAAATGTGAGGTCATACATTTTGGAAGGTCGAATGCAGGTGGGAGGGATGCAGTAAATGACAGAACCCTTAGGAGTATTGACAGGCACAGAGATCTGGGCGTACAGGTCCACATGTCACTGAAAGTGTCAACGCAGGTGGATAAGGTAGTCAAAGCGACATATGGCATGCATGCCTTCATCGGTCGGGGCATAGAGTATAAAAATTGGCACGTCATGTTGCAGCTGTACAGAACCTTATTGCGTGCAATTCTGGTCGCCACACTACCAGAAGGACGTGGAGGCTTTGGTGAGGGTAAAGAGGAAGTTTACCAGGATGTTGCCTGGTCTGGAGGGCATTAGCTATGAGGAGAGGGTGGAAAACTCGGATTGTTTTCACTGGAACGATGGAGGTGGAGGGGCGACATCATAGAGGTTTACAAAGTTATGAGCGGCATGGACAGAGTGGATAGTCAGAAGCGTTTTCCCAGAGTGGAAGAATCAGTTACTCGGGGACATAGGTTTAAGGTGCAAGGGGCAAAGTTTATAGCGGATGTGCGAGGCAAGTTTTTTTACACAGAGGGTGCTGAGTCCCTGGGACTTGCTGCCAGAGGAGGTGGTGGAAGCAGATACGATAGCTACATTTAAGAGACATCTTGACAAATATATGAATAGAAGGGAATAGAGGGATATGGGCCCCAGAAGTGCAGAAGGTGTTAGTTTCGGTAGGCATCAAGACCGGCGCAGGCGTAGAGGGCCGAATGGCCTGTTCCTTTGCTGTCCTGTTCTTTGTTCTTTGTTCAATTAAGAAAGGACTGACTGTAAATCACCAACAGAACAATCACCATCTGAAGAACAGGGAACAGTCTATAAATCTCCTCTGAAATCATTTTGAGTTATATATTAAGAGAATGATCATTAATCTTCATTGGAGCAGTCTCTGCACCTGTGATGACTGAGCGGTTCTCACCTGGTATGGTACTGAGCCCCACATTGTGAACAGGAAAATCCCAAGCTCCATTCCCAGCCTGTGCTGTGTGAGCTGCTTTTATCTGTTGTGATACTGAGCCCCATTTGGTGAACAGGAAGATCCCAGGCTCCAGCTCCAGCCTGTTCTGTGTGAGCTGATTTTTTCTATTGTGATACTAAGGCCCACATAGTGAACAGGAAGGTCCCAGGCTCCATCTCCCTCCTGTGTTGTGTAGTACAGAGCTCTATTCTTTATGTGCTTACAAGCTCCATGACCCATCCCATACCGATGCTGAGTTGGCCCCCTGCTCTATTGTATGTTATCAGGGGATGATCTTACCTCACTGCAGAGTGTATCAAAGGCCGGACTCCTCAATCTCCTGCATCAATACAGCTGCTCATCCAACTTGCTGGTGTTTCATGTGGGGACGGGAACAGGACATTCTGCTCAGTCAGGAATTCCCAAACTAACTGCAAGACAGAGAGGCAGCAATTAGACCCACACAATGAGAGGTACATAACCAGTGTGATACTGGGTCACACACAGAGCAGGAAGATCCCAGGATCCATCCCCAGCCTGTGCTATACTACCCCCCACTCGACCCTCTGTTCACTGTGGGTGATTTTACCTCACTGTGGTGTATATGAAGACTCGATTTATCCATCTCCTGTATCACTGTCAGTGTGTCGGCCATCTTCAATGTGGGCGATGGAATGGGGCAGAACAATCTGTTCACTCAGGTACACACAGACTGACTGCAAGAGAGAGAGGTGGGAATTAGACAGATATAATTAAAGGTATGTACCCAGTCTGGTACTGAGCTCCAAACAGAGCACAGGAAGATCCCAGGCTCCATGCCCAGCCTGTGCTGTGTTTCTCCCTACTCAAGGCTCTGTTCACGGTGGGTGATTTTACCTCACTGTGGTGTGTATAAATACTCGATTTATCCATCTCCTGTATCACTGTCAGTGTGTCGTCAATGTCATAGAGTCAGAGTTATACAGCACAGAAACAGGCCCTTCGGCTCATCGTGTCTATGTCGGCCATTGGGCACCTATCTATTCTAATCCCATTTTCCAGCATTTGGTCGTAGCCTTGTATTCTATGGCGTTTCAAGTGGTCATCTAAATACTTAAATGTGAGTGTTTCTTCCTGTACCACCTTCTGGCAGTTCGTTGCAGATTCCAACCACCCTCTGGGTGTAAAAATGTTTTCCTCAAATCCCCTTTAAACCTCCTGCCCCTTACCTTAAATCTATGCCACCTGGTTATTGACCCCTTTGATAAAGGAAAATATTTCTTCCTGTCTAATCTGTCAGTGACTCTCAGAATTTTGTATACCTCAATCATGTTGCCACTCAGTCTTCTGCACACTAAGGTAAACAACCCAAGCCTTTTCAGTCGCTCTTCATAGCTGAAATGCTCCAGACCAGGCAACCTCCTGGTGAATCTCCTCTGCACCCTCTCCAGTGCCATCACATCCTTCCTGTAGTATAGATTGCATTAGGGAAGGTGCAGATGAGATTCACGAGGATGTTGCCTGGCCTGGAGCATTTCAGCTATGTAGACAGACGGGATAAGCTCAGGTTGTTTTCCTTCCAGCAGAGAAGTCTGAGTGGGGATATGATTGAGGTATATGAGGGGCATTGATAGGATAGATAGGAAGAAACATTTTCCCATAGCGGAGGTGTCAATAACCAGGGGATATCGATTTAAGGTTAGGGGCAGGAGATACAGAGGAGATTTGAGGCAAAGTGTTTTCACCCAGAGGGTGGTTGGAATCTGGAACACACTGTCTGAAGAGGTGGTCGAGGCCAGAACACTCAACATTTAAGAAGTATTTAGAAGAGCACTTGAAATGCCATAGTATACAAGGCTACAGGCCAAGTGCTGGAAAATGGGATTAGAATAGATAGGTGCTTGATGGCCGACACAGACACAATGGGCCGAAAGTCCTGCTTCTGAGCTGAATAACTATCACTCTCTGACATTAATAAGGTAGAATTCATTTTCAACCCATATAACTACAAAATCTGACCACATTTTCTGTGAGAAATGATAATTTTAGGTTGTCGTGGAGCAGTCACTGATCGGTTCATTGGACACCTGATTTACAAACAAAGGATTCCTGCTCTGAGACTCTCACCTTACAACATCATATTACTGACAGTCAGATAAACACAGCAGTATCAATAGAACACGGTATATTAAAATAGAAATATGAAGGAGGGACAGACAGAACAAACAAATATTACAATCCCTGTCACTTCAAACATCAAACTGTCTGATTGGACAACCCTGAGACATTGGTGACAATGAGACAGGTAAACTGACCTGTTTAACTGCATGGGTCAGGATCAATAATGAAAATTCAATTCACTGCAGTGGGAAACAAGTTCCTGCTTCTCAGAAAAACCTGCTTTTTAAAGATAATGTCTCACAAAATAGAACTTAATCCAACCTCATTCTTTATTATGCTGAATAGTGGATAATAATTTATATCTGAGTTAGTGACTGCAGGGAGAGCCCTTTTTACTGGAACAGTGTCAGCTCAGTGTCAGGTACACAGATACAGAAATAGATTCTCATCGGTGTACCTGTGGCTCAAAGAGATTCCACAAATCACAGAAATTGAAATCACAACACCACAAATAAGACACTGTCCTCAGAGTAACTCGAGAGAATTCTCCATTATCGGTATCACCTCACATTTCTCTGTATGAAATGTCATCTGTCACGTGTCTGTTCCTCCCACCAGCCTGTCTATATCCTCCTGAAGTCTCTCACTATCCTCTTCACAGTTCACAATATTTCCAAGTTTTGTGTCATGTGTGAATATTAACAATATGTCCTGCCTGGATTATTAATAACTGATCCTAACATCAGTACCTGGGGAACTGCACTATATATCTTCCTCCAGTCTAAATAATAACAGTTCATCACAACACTCTGTTTCCTCTCACTCAGCCCATTTCCTATCCTTTCTGTATCTCTCCTTTTTATTCCATGGGCTGCAGTTTTGCTGGTAATTCTATTACATGTCACTGAACCAAACACCTTTTGGGAATCCAGATACACCACATCAAACACATTCCCCTCAATAACCCTTCCTGAAACGTACAGCTCGAGCTTATCCAGCTGACCACACTTCATGTAAATGTGTTCAAAGACACAAGATGTACGGGAAATCTATACAGAGCACAGGAAGATCCCAGCATCCATCCGCAGCCTCTGCTGAGTGAGCACAGGAAGATCCCAGGCTCCATCTCCAGCCTGTGCTGTGAACTATTCTGAGAAAGTGTGGCACTGAATACCAGACACAGAGCACAGGAAGATCCCGGGCTCCATCCCCAGCCTGACCTAAGTGAGCTGCTCTCACATAATGTGGTACTGATCCCCATTCTTAGAGCACAGAAAGATCCCAGGCCCCATTCCTGGCCTCTGCTGAGCTAACACCTTGTTGTAACAGTTGTTATCAGTGTATGATCGTCCCTCACTGTGGAGTGGATGGAAGTCTGGAGTTCTCCATCTCCTGCATCACCACCAGCAGCTCATCCAACTTGAGTGTGTGTGATGTGGGGAAAGGATCAGGACATAATGATCAGTCAGGAACTCCCAGACCCACTGCAAGAGAGAGAGTGGCAGCAATTAGAATCACACAATGAGGGTTAACCACATGGTATGGTACTGAGCCCAATACAGAGGACAGGGAGATCCCAGACTCCATCCACAGCCTCTGATGAGTGAGCTGTTCTCAACCAGTCTGGCACTGAGCCCCACCCAACGAGCACAGGAAGATCCCAAGCTCCATCCCCAGCCTGTGCTGTGTTTCTCCCTACTCTACCCTCTGTTCACGGTGGGTGATTTTACCTCACTGTGGTG
Organism: Heterodontus francisci; assembly: GCF_036365525.1. Classification (NCBI taxonomy): domain Eukaryota; kingdom Metazoa; phylum Chordata; class Chondrichthyes; order Heterodontiformes; family Heterodontidae; genus Heterodontus; species Heterodontus francisci. The sequence continues at coordinate 533,436 of NW_027140392.1, forward strand.
TGGAGGAAGACTCAATTTATCCTTCTCAAGTATCAACGTCAGTGTGTCTTCAATGTCATAGAGTGAGAGTTATACAGCACAGAAACAGGCCCTTCGGCCCATCATGTCTGTGCTGCCCAACAGCACCTTTCTATTCCAATCCCATTTTTCCAGCACATGGCCTGTAGCCTTGTATACTATGGCGTTTCAAGTGCTCATCTAAATATTTAATTGTTGTCAGGGTTCCTGCCTCTCCTACCCCTTCAGGCAGTGTATACCAGATTCCAACCACCCTCTGGGAGAAAAATATATTCCTCAAACCCCCTTTAAACCTCTGGCCCCTTACCTTAAATCTATGACCCCTGGTTATTGACCCCTCGGAGAAGGGAAAAAGTTTCTGTCTATCTAACCTATCAAAGCCCCTCCTAATTTGGTTTTCCTCAATCATGTCCACTCTCAGAGTTTTCTGCTTCACGGAAAACATCCCAGCCTTTTCAGTCTCTCTTCATCGCTGAAATGTTCCAGCGACGCAAAATCCTGGTGAATCTCCTCTGACCTTCTGCACTTTCTAGGGTCCTACCATCCATTGTATATTCTCTTGCCTTGTTAGTCCTCCCAAAATGCATTACCTCACACTTCTCAAGATTAAATTACATTTCCCACTGCTCCGCCCATCTTACCAGCCCATCTACATAGTCCTTTAATCTAAGGCTTTCCTCCTCACTATTGACGACACCACTAATTTTCGTGTCATCTGCGAACTTACTGATGATACCTCATACAATCACGTCCAAAATATTAATGTGCACTACAAACAGCAAGGGTCCCAGCACCGATCCATGTGGTACACCACTGGTAACAGGCTTCCAATCACACAAACAACCCTCGCCCATTACCCTCTGCCTCCTGCCACAAAGCCATTTTTGGATTCAATTTGCCAAATTGCCCTGGATCCCATGGGCTCTTACCTTCTTAACCAACCTCCCATGTGGGACCTTATCAAAAGCCTTACTGAAGTCCATGTAGACTACATCAACTGCTTTAACCTCATCTGCACATCTGGTCACCTCCTCGAAAAATTCATATCAAGTTAGTCAGACACGATCTCCCCCTGACAAATCCATAGTGACTATCCCTGATTAATCCCTGCCTCTCCTCGTGGAGATTAATCCTGTCCCTCAGATTCTTTTCCAATCGTTCCCCAACCACTGATGTTAGACTCACTAACCTGTATTTACCTAGTTTATCCCTGCCACCCTTCTTAAATAATGGTACCACATTCGCTGCCCTCTAGTCGTCTGGTACCTCTCCTGTGGCCAAAGAGGGTTTGCAAATTTGTGTCCGAGGCCCTGCAATCTCCTCCCTTGCCTCCGATAATGGCCTGGGATACATTTCATCTGAGCCTGGGGATTTATCCACTTTTAAGCCCGCTAAAACAGCGAATACTTACTTCCTTTCAATGCTAATATGTTCAAGTATATCACAATCCCACTCCCTAATCTCTACACCGACATCATTCTTCTCCAAAGTGAACACAGATGAAAAGTAATAATTTAAAACCTCACCCATGTCCTCCGGTTCCACAAACAGATTGCCACTTTGGTTCCCTCATGGGATCTAATATTTTCCTGGTTATCTTCTTGCCCTTGACATACTGATAAAACATCTTAGGATTTTCCTTTATCTTGCCTGCTAGTGTTTTTTCATGTCCCTTCCCCACTCTCCGAATTACTTTTTTGAAGTACCCTCCAGCACTTTCTATACTCCTCTACTGCCTCTGCTGTTATCAGCGCTCTGAATCTGCCTTAAGCCTCCTATTTTTTCCTGATCTAATCCTCTATATCCCTCAACATTCAGGGTTCCCTGGGCCGGTTAGTCCTACCCTTCACCTTAACAGGTACATGTTGACTCTAAACTCTCACTATTTCCTCTTTGAAAGACTCCCACTGATCTGATGTCAACTTTCATAGAACATAGAACAGTACAGCACAGTACAGGCCCTTTGGCCCACGATGTTGTGGCAAACCTTTAACCTACACTAAGATCAAACTAACTACCGACCCTTCATTCTACTATCATCCATGCACCGATCCAAGAGTCGCTTAAATGTCCCTAATGTATCTGCTTCTACTACCACCGCTGGCAGCACATTCCACACACCCACCAATCTCTGTGTAAAGAACCTACCTCTGACATCTCCCCGAAACCTTCCTCCAATCATCTTAAAATTATGCCCCCTGGTGATAGCCTTTTCCACCCTGGGAAAAAGTCTCTGGCTAGCCACTCTATCTATGCCTCTCATCATCTTGTACCCCTCTACCAAGTCACCTCTCATCCTTCTTCGCTCCAATGAGAAAAGCCCTAGCTCCCTCAATCTTTCTTCATAAGACATGCCCTCCAGTCCAGGCAGCATCCTGGTAAATCTCCTCTTCACCCTCTCTAAAGCTTCCACATCCTTCAGATAATGAGGCGACCAGAACTGAACACAATATTCCAAGTGTGGTCGAACCAGGGCCTTATAGAGCTGCAGCATAACCTCCCAGCTCTTAAACTCAATCCCCCTGTTAATGAAAGCCAACACACCATACGCCTTCTTAACAACCCTATCAACTTGGGTGGCAAATTTGAGCGATCTATGGACATGGACCCCAAGATCCCTCTGTTCCTCCACACTACCAAGAATCCTGTCTTTAAGTCTGTATTCCGCATTCAAATTCGACCTTCCAAAATGAATCACTTCACACTTTTCCAGGTTGAACTCCATCTGCCACTTCTCAGCCCAGCTCTGCATCCTGCCAATGTCCCGTTGCAACCTACAACAGCCTTCCACACTATCCACAACTCCAGCAACCTTCGTGTCATCGGCAAACCTGCTAACCCAGCCTTCCACTTCCTCATCCAAGTCATTTATAAAAATCACAAAGAGCAGAGGTCCCAGAACAGATCCTTGTGGAACACCACTGGTCACTGAGCTCCATGCTGAATACTTTCCATCTACTACCACCCTCTGACTTCTATGGGCCAGCCAATTCTGTATCCAGAAAGCCAACCTTCCCTGTATCCCATGCCTCCTCACTTTCTGAATGAGCCTACCATGGGGAACCTTATCAAACGCCTTGCTAAAATCCATATACACCACATCCACTGCTCTTCCTTCATCAATGTGTTTTGTCACATCTTCAAAGAATTCAATAAGGCTTGTGAGGCATGACCTGCCCCTCAAAAAGCATTGCTGACTGTCTCTAATCAAACCATGCTTTTCCAAATAATCATAAATCCTGTCTCTCAGAATCCTCTCCAATAATTTGCCCACTACCGATGTAAGACTGACAGGTCTATAATTCCCAGGGTTATCCCTATTCCCTTTCTTGAACAAGGGAACAACATTTGCCACCCTCCAATCATCCAGTACGACTCCAGTGGACAGTGAAGACGCAAAGATCATCGCCAAAGGAGCAGCAATCTCTTCCCTCGCTTCCCGTAATAACCTTGGGTATATCCCGTCTGGCCCCGGGGACTTATCTGTCCTCATATCATTCAAAATTTCCAGTACATCCTCCCTCTTAACCTCAACCTGTTTGAGCATATCAGCCTGTTCCACGCTGTCCTCACAAACGACCAGCTCCCTCTCACTAGTGAATACTGAAGCAAAGTATTCATTTAGGACCTCCCCTACATCCTCCGACTCCAGGCATAAGTTCCCTCCACAATCCCTGATCGGCCCTACCCTCACTCTGGCCATCCTCTTGTTCCTCACATAAGTGTAGAACGCCTTGGGATTTTCCTCAATCCTACCCGCCAAGAGTTTTTCATGTCCCCTTCTAGCTCTCCTAAGTCCATTCTTCAGTTCCTTCCTGGCTACCTTGTAACCCTCTAGAGCCCTGTCTGATCCTTGCTTCCTCAACCTTAAGTAAGCTTCCTTCTTCCTCCTGACTAGCTGTTCCACTTCTCTTATCATCCAAGGTTCCTTCACCCTACCATCCCTTCCCTGCCTCTTCAGGACAAACCTATCCAGCAGTCGCAGCAAGTGCTCCCTAAACAACCTCCACATTTCTGTCGTGCATTTCCCTGAGAACATCTGTTCCCAGTTTATGCTTCCCAGTTCCTGCCTAATAGCATTGTAATTCCCCCTCCCCCAATTAAATATTTTCCCATCTCGTCTGCTCCTCTCCCTCTCCAAGACTATTGTAAAGGTCAGGGAGTTGTGATCACTATCACCGAAATGCTCTCCCACCGAGAGATCTGCCACCTGGCCTGGTTCGTTGCCAAGCACCAAATCCAACATAGTCTCCCCTCTAGTCGGCCTATCTACATATTGAGTCAGGAAACCTTCCTGGACACACCTGACAAAATCTGCTCCATCCAAACTATTTGCACTAAGGAGGATCCAATCAATATTAGGGAAGTTGAAGTCACCCATGACAACAACCCTGTTACTTCTGCACCTTTCCAAAATCTGCCTCCCAATCTGTTCCTCCATGTCTCTGTTGCTATTGGGGGGTCTATAGAAAACTCCCAATAAAGTGACTGCTCCTTTCCTGTTTCTGACTTCCACCCATAATGACTCAGTAGACAAACCCTCCTCGACGACCTCCCTTTCTGCAGCTGTGATACTATCCCTGATTCGCAATGCCACTCCCCCACCTCTTTTACCTCCCTCCCTATTCCTTTTGAAACATCTAAACCCCGGAACACCCAACATCCATTCCTGCCCCTGTGATATCCAAGTCTCCGTAATGGCCACAACATCGTAGCTCCAAGTACTGATCCTTTCTCTAAGTTCATCACCCTTATTCCTGACACTTTCTGCGTTAAAATAGACACACTTCAACCCATCATACTGGCTGCAACTTTGCCCTGTCAACTGTCTAACCTTGCTCACAGACACTCTGCACTCGGTCTCTGCCTGTTCAAACAGCTACCCCATCCACTGATCCGTAGCTCCGGTTCCCATCCCCCTGCAAGACAAGTTCAAACCCTCCCGAACAGCTCTAGCAAACCTCCTGCCCAGGATATTGGTGCCCCTCCAGTTCAGACGCAACCCGTCCTTTTTGTACAGGTCCCACCCTCCCCAGAAGATATCTCAATGTCCTACATATCAGAATCCCTCCCTCCTGCACCAGTTCTGTAGCCACGTGTTCAGCTGCCAATTGAATCCAAGCCTCTATTAATACCAGCTGGAGTGGTACTGAGTCCCACTCACACACCAGGAAAGAGCCAATTCAATCCAGGCCTCTATTAATACCAGCTGGAGTGGTACTGAGTCCCACTCACACACCAGTAGAGCCAATTCAATCCAGGCCTCTATTAATACCAGCTGGAGTGGTACTGAGCCCCACTCACACACCAGGAGAGTGTCAATTCAATCTCGGCCTCTATTAACACCAGCTGGAGTGGTACTGAGTCCCACTCACACTCCAGGAAAGAGCCAATTCAATCCAGGCCTCTATTCATACCAGCTGGAGTGGTACTGAGTCCCACTCACACACCAGGAAAGTGTCAATTTAAACCAAATTTCTATTAATATCAGCTGGAGTGGTACTGATCCCCACTCACACACCAGGAAAGTGCCAATTCAATCCAGGCCTCTATTAATACCAGCTGGAGTCAAACTGAGCCCCACGCACACACCAGGAAAGAGGCAATTCAAACTAGGCCTCTATTAATACCAGCTGGAGTGGTACTGAGTCCCACTCACGCTCCAGGAAAAGGGTAATTCAATCCTGGTCTCTATTAATACCAGCTGGAGTGGTACTGAGCCCCACTCACACACCTGGAAAGAGCAAAATCAATCCAGGCCAATTTAATTCCAGCTGGAGTGGTACTGAGTCCCACTCACACACCAGGAAAGACCCAATTCAATCAAGACCTCTATTCATACCAGCTGGAGTGGCACTGAGCCCCACTCGCACACCAGGAAAGAGCCAATTCAATCCAGTCCTCTATTAATACCAGCTGGAGTGGTACTGAGCCCCACTCTCACACCAGGAAAGAGCCAATTCAATCCAGGCCTTTATTAATACCAGCTGGAGTGGTACTGAGCCCCACTCGCACACCAGGAAAGAGCCAATTAAATCCAGGCATCTATTAATACCAGCTGGAGTGGTTGTGAGTCCCACTCACACACCAGGAAAGAGGCAATTCAATCCAGGCCTTTATTAATACCAGCTGGAGTGGTACTGAGCCCCACGCACACACCAGGAAAGAGGCAATTCAATCCAGGCCTCTATTAATACCAGCTGGAGTGGTTCTGAGTCCCACTCAAACACCAGGAAAGAGGCAATTCAATCCAGGCCTCTATTAATACCAGCTGGAGTGGTACTGAGACCCACTCACACACCAGGAAAGAGCCAATTCAATCAAGACCTCTATTAATACCAGCTGGAGTGATACTGAGTCCCACTCACACACCAGGAAAGAGGCAATTCAATCCAGGCCTCTATTAATACCAGCTGGAGTGATACTGAGTCCCACACAGACACCAGGAAAGAGGCAATTCAATCCAGGCCTCTATTAATACCAGCTGGAGTGATACTGAGTCCCACTCACACACTGGAAGAGAGGCAATTCAATCCAGGTTTCTATTAATACCAGCTGGAGTGGTACTGAGTCCCACTCACACACCAGGAAAGTTTAAATTCTATCGAGGCCTCTCTTAATACCTGCAGAAGTGGTACTGAGCCCCACTCACACACCAGGAAAGAGCCAATTCAATCAAGTCCTCTATTAACACCAGCTGGAGTGGTTCTGAGTCCCACTCACACAGCAGGAAAGAGACAAATCAATACAGACCTCTATCAATACCAGCTGGAGTGGTACTGAGTCCCACTCACACACCAGGAAAGAGCCAATTCAATCCAGGTCTCTATTAATACCAGCAGGAGTGGTACTGAGCCCTACTCACACACCAGGAAAGAGCCAATTCAATCAAGACCTCTATTAATACCAGCTGGAGTGGTACTGAGCCCCACTCACACACCAGGAAAGAGTCAATTCAATCCAGGCCTCTATCAATACCAGCTGGAGTGGTACTAAGACTCACTCACACACCAGGGAAGAGCCAATTCAAACCAGGCCTCTATTAATACCAGCTGGAGTGGTACCGAGTCCCACTCACACACCAGGAAAGAGTCAATTCAATCCAGGCCTCTATTAATACCAGCTGGAGTGGTACTGAGCCCCACTCACACACCAGGAAAGAGTCAATTCAATCCAGGCCTCTATCAATACCAGCTGCAGTGGTACTGAGCCCCACCAACACACCAGGAAAGAGCATATTCAATCCAGGCCTCTATTAATACCAGCTGGAGTGCTACTGAGCCCCACTCACACACCCGCAAAGAGGCAATTCAATCCAGGCCACTATTAATACCTGCTGGAGTGGTACTGAGTCCCACTCACACACCATGAAAGAGCCAATTCAATCCAGGCCTCTATTAATACCAGCTGGAGTGGTACTGAGCCCCATTCGCACACCAGGAAAGAGCCAATTGAATCCAGGCCTCTATTAATACCATCTGGAGTGGTTGTGAGTCCCACTCACACACCAGGAAAGAGCCAATTCAATCCAGGTCTCTATTAATACCAGCTGGAGTGCTACCGAGCCCCACTCACACACCCGGAAAGAGGCAATTCAATCCAGGCCTCTATTAATACCTGCTGGAGTGGTACTGCGTCCCACTCACACACCATGAAAGAGCCAATTCAATCCAGGCCTCTATTAATACCAGCTGGAGTGGTACTGAGCCCCATTCGCACACCAGGAAAGAGCCAATTGAATCCAGGCCTCTATTAATACCAGCTGGAGTGGTACTGAGCCCCAATCACACACCAGGAAAGAGTCAATTCAATCCAGGCCTCTATGAATACCAGCTGGAGTAGTTCTGAGTCCCACTCAAACACCAGGAAAGAGGCAATTCAATCCAGGCCTCTATTAATACCAGCTGGAGTGGTACTGAGTCCCACACTCACACCAGAGAGAACCAATTCAATCCTGGCCTCTATTAATACCTGCAGAAGTGGTCCTGAGTCCCTTTGACACAGGAGGAAAGAGACAATTTATTTCTGAACACTATCAATACCAGTTGGAGTTGCACTGAGTCCCACTCACACATCAGGAAAGAGTCAATTTAAACCAGACCTCTATTAATACCAGTTGGAGTGGTTCTGAGTCCCACTCACACAGCAGGAAAGAGACAAATCAATACAGACCTCTATCAATACCAGCTGGAGTGGTACTGAGTCCCACTCACACAGCAGGAAAGAGCCAAATCAATCCAGGCCTCTATTAATACCAGCTGGAGTCAGACTGAGCCCCATGCACACACCAGGAAAGAGCCAATTCAATCCAGGCCTCTATTAATACCAGCTGGAGTGGTACTGAGCCCCACTCACACACCAGGAAAGACCCAATTCAATCAAGACCTCTATTCATACCTGCTGGAGTGGTACTGAGCCCCACTCGCACACCAGGAAAGAGCCAATTCAATCCAGTCCTCTATTAATACCAGCTGGAGTGGTACTGAGCCCCAATCTCACACCAGGAAAGAGCCAATTCAATCCAGGCCTCTATTAATACCAGCTGGAGTGGTACTGAGCCCCACTCGCACACCAGGAAAGAGCCAATTAAATCCAGGCCTCTATTAATACCAGCTGGAGTGGTTGTGAGTCCCACTCACACACCAGGAAAGAGGCAATTCAATCCAGGCCTTTATTAATACCAGCTGGAGTGGTACTGAGCCCCACGCACACACCAGGAAAGAGGCAATTCAATCCAGGCCTCTATTAATACCAGCTGGAGTGGTTCTGAGTCCCACTCAAACACCAGGAAAGAGGCAATTCAATCCAGGCCTCTATTAATGCCAGCTGGAGTGGTACTGAGCCCCACTCACACACCAGGAAAGAGCCAATTCAATCCAGGCCTCTATTAATACCAGCTGGAGTGATACTGAGTCCCACACAGACACCAGGAAAGAGGCAATTCAATCCAGGCCTCTATTAATACCAGCTGGAGTGATACTGAGTCCCACTCACACACTGGAAGAGAGGCAATTCAATCCAGGTTTCTATTAATACCAGCTGGAGTGGTACTGAGCCCCACTCACACACCAGGAAAGAGCCAATTCAATCAAGACCTCTATTAACACCAGCTGGAGTGGTTCTGAGTCCCACTTACACAGCAGGAAAGAGACAAATCAATACAGACCTCTATCAATACCAGCTGGAGTGGTACTGAGTACCACTCACACACCAGGAAAGAGCCAATTCAATCCAGGTCTCTATTAATACCAGCAGGAGTGGTACTGAGCCCTACTCACACACCAGGAAGGTGCCAATTCAATCCAGACCTCTATTAATACTAGCTGGAGTGGTACTGAGCCCCACTCACTCACCAGGAAGGAACCAATTCAATCCAGACCTCTATTAATACCAGCTGGAGTGTTACTGACTCCCACTCAAACAACAGGAAAGATCCAAATCGATCCAGACCTCTCTTAATACCAGTTGGAGTGGTACTGAGTCCCAGTCACACACCAGGAAAGAGCCAATTCAATCCAGGCCTCGATAAATACCAGCTGGAGTGGGACTGAGCCCCACTCACACACCAGGAAAGAGCCAATTCAATCCAGACCTCTATTAACCCCAGCTGGAGTGGTACTGAGTCCCACTCAAACAACAGGAAAGAGCCAAATCAATCCAGGCCTCTATTAACACCAGCTGGAGTGGTACCGAGACTCACTCACGCACCAGGAAAGATACAATTAAATCCAGGTATCTATTAATGCCAGCTGGAGTGGTACTGAGTCCCACGCACACACCAGTAAAGAGAAATATCAATCCACACCTCTATTAATAGCAGCTGGAGTGGTACTGACTCCCACTCAAACACCAGGAAAGAGCCAAATCAATCCAGACCTCGATTAATACCAGCTGGAGTGGCATTGAGTCCCACTCAAACACCAGGAAAGAGGCAATTCAATCCACACCTCGATAAATACCAGCTGGAGAGGGACTGAGTCCGAATCACACGCCAGGAAAGAGGCAATTCAATCCAGCTCTCTATTACTACCCGCTGAAGTGGTACTGAGCCCCACTCACTCACCAGGAAAGAGCCAATTCAATCCAGACCTCTATTAATACCAGCTGGAGAGGTACTGATCCCCACTCACACACCAGGAAAGAGGCAATTCAATCCAGATCTCTTTTAATACCAGCTGGAGTGGAACTGAGTCCCAGACAGACACCAGGAAAGAGTCAATTCAATCCACACCTAAAGTAATACCAGCTGGAGTGGAACTGAGCCCCACTCAATCACCAGGAAGGAGCCAATTCAATCCAGACCTCTATTTACACCAGCTGGAGTGGTACTGAGCCCCACTCACTCACCAGGAAGGTGCCAATTCAATCCAGACCTCTATTAATACCAGCTGGAGTGGTACTGAGCCCCACTCACACACCAGGAAGGAGCCAATTCAAACCAGACCTCTATTAATACCAGCTGGAGTGGTACTGAGTCCCACTCCCACACCAGTAAAGGGTCAATTCAATCCAGACCTCTTATTAACACCAACTGGAGAGGTACTGAGCCCCACTCACACACCAGGAAGGTGCCAATTCAATCCAGACCTCTATTAATACCAGCTGGAGTGGTACTGAGCCCCACTCACACACCAGGAAAGAGCCAAATCAATCCAATCCTCTTTTAATACCAGCTGGAGTGGAACTGAGTCCCACTCACACCCCAGGAAAAACGCAATTCAATCCAGACGTCTTCATAGCAGCTGGAGTGGTACTGAGCCCCAAGCACACACCAGGAAAGAAACAATTCAATCCAGACCTCTGTTCATACCAGCTGGAGTGGGACTGAGTCCCACTCACACACCAGCTAAGAGGCAATTCAATGCAGGTCTCTATTAATACCAGCTGGAGTGGAACTAAGCCCCACTCAATCACCAGGGAGGAGCCAATTCAATCCAGACCTCTATTAATACAAGCTGGAGAGGTACTGAGTCCCACTCACTCACCAGTAAAGAGTCAATTCAATCCAGACCTCTTATGAACACCAGCTGAAGAGGTACTGAGCCCCACTCACACACCAGGAAGGTGTCAATTTTATCCAGACCTCTATTAATACCAGCTGAAGTGGTACTGAGCCCCACTCACACACCAGTAAATGGCCAATTCAATCCAGACCTCTTATTAACACCAGCTGGAGAGGTACTGAGCCCCACTCACACACCAGGAAGGTGCCAATTCAATCCAGACCTCTATTAATACCAGCTGGAGTGGTACTGAGCCCCACCCACACACCAGGAAGGAGCCAATTCAAACCAGACCTCTATTAATACCAGCTGGAGTGGTAATGAGTCCCACTGACTCACCAGGAAGGAGCCAATTCAATCCAGACCTCTATCAATACCAGCTGGAGAGGTACTGAGTGACACACACACACAAGTTAAGAGGCAATTCAATCCAGTTCTCTATTAATACCAGCTGGAGTGGAACTGAGTCCCACTCACACCCCAGGAAAAACGCAATTCAAACCAGACGTCTTCATACCAGCTGGAGTGGTACTGAGCCCCAAGCACACACCAGGAAAGAAACAATTCAATCCAGACCTCTGTTCATACCAGCTGGAGTGGGACTGAGTCCCACTCACACACCAGCTAAGAGGCGATTCAATCCAGGTCTCTATCAATACCAGCTGGAGTGGTACTGAACCCCACTCACACACCAGGAAAGAGCCAATTCAATCCAGGTCTCTATTAATACCAGCTGGAGTGGGACTGAGCCCCACTCACACACCAGGAAAGAGCCAATTCAATCCAGACCTCTATTAACCCCAGCTGGAGTGGTACTGAGTCCCACTCAAACAACAGGAAAGAGCCAAATCAATCCAGGCCTCTATTAACACCAGCTGGAGTGGTACCGAGACTCACTCACGCACCAGGAAAGATACAATTAAATCCAGGTATCTATTAATGCCAGCTGGAGTGGTACTGAGTCCCACGCACACACCAGTAAAGAGAAATATCAATCCACACCTCTATTAATAGCAGCTGGAGTGGTACTGACTCCCACTCAAACACCAGGAAAGAGCCAAATCAATCCAGACCTCGATTAATACCAGCTGGAGTGGCATTGAGTCCCACTCAAACACCAGGAAAGAGGCAATTCAATCCACACCTCGATAAATACCAGCTGGAGAGGGACTGAGTCCGAATCACACGCCAGGAAAGAGGCAATTCAATCCAGCTCTCTATTACTACCCGCTGAAGTGGTACTGAGCCCCACTCACTCACCAGGAAAGAGCCAATTCAATCCAGACCTCTATTAATACCAGCTGGAGAGGTACTGATCCCCACTCACACACCAGGAAAGAGGCAATTCAATCCAGATCTCTTTTAATACCAGCTGGAGTGGAACTGAGTCCCAGACAGACACCAGGAAAGAGTCAATTCAATCCACACCTAAAGTAATACCAGCTGGAGTGGAACTGAGCCCCACTCAATCACCAGGAAGGAGCCAATTCAATCCAGACCTCTATTTACACCAGCTGGAGTGGTACTGAGCCCCACTCACTCACCAGGAAGGTGCCAATTCAATCCAGACCTCTATTAATACCAGCTGGAGTGGTACTGAGCCCCACTCACACACCAGGAAGGAGCCAATTCAAACCAGACCTCTATTAATACCAGCTGGAGTGGTACTGAGTCCCACTCCCACACCAGTAAAGGGTCAATTCAATCCAGACCTCTTATTAACACCAACTGGAGAGGTACTGAGCCCCACTCACACACCAGGAAGGTGCCAATTCAATCCAGACCTCTATTAATACCAGCTGGAGTGGTACTGAGCCCCACTCACACACCAGGAAAGAGCCAAATCAATCCAATCCTCTTTTAATACCAGCTGGAGTGGAACTGAGTCCCACTCACACCCCAGGAAAAACGCAATTCAATCCAGACGTCTTCATAGCAGCTGGAGTGGTACTGAGCCCCAAGCACACACCAGGAAAGAAACAATTCAATCCAGACCTCTGTTCATACCAGCTGGAGTGGGACTGAGTCCCACTCACACACCAGCTAAGAGGCAATTCAATGCAGGTCTCTATTAATACCAGCTGGAGTGGAACTAAGCCCCACTCAATCACCAGGGAGGAGCCAATTCAATCCAGACCTCTATTAATACAAGCTGGAGAGGTACTGAGTCCCACTCACTCACCAGTAAAGAGTCAATTCAATCCAGACCTCTTATGAACACCAGCTGAAGAGGTACTGAGCCCCACTCACACACCAGGAAGGTGTCAATTTTATCCAGACCTCTATTAATACCAGCTGAAGTGGTACTGAGCCCCACTCACACACCAGTAAATGGCCAATTCAATCCAGACCTCTTATTAACACCAGCTGGAGAGGTACTGAGCCCCACTCACACACCAGGAAGGTGCCAATTCAATCCAGACCTCTATTAATACCAGCTGGAGTGGTACTGAGCCCCACCCACACACCAGGAAGGAGCCAATTCAAACCAGACCTCTATTAATACCAGCTGGAGTGGTAATGAGTCCCACTGACTCACCAGGAAGGAGCCAATTCAATCCAGACCTCTATCAATACCAGCTGGAGAGGTACTGAGTGACACACACACACACAAGTTAAGAGGCAATTCAATCCAGTTCTCTATTAATACCAGCTGGAGTGGAACTGAGTCCCACTCACACCCCAGGAAAAACGCAATTCAAACCAGACGTCTTCATACCAGCTGGAGTGGTACTGAGCCCCAAGCACACACCAGGAAAGAAACAATTCAATCCAGACCTCTGTTCATACCAGCTGGAGTGGGACTGAGTCCCACTCACACACCAGCTAAGAGGCGATTCAATCCAGGTCTCTATCAATACCAGCTGGAGTGGTACTGAACCCCACTCACACACCAGGAAAGAGCCAATTCAATCCAGGTCTCTATTAATACCAGCTGGAGTGGAACTGAGCCCCACTCAATCACCAGGGAGGAGCCAATTCAATCCAGACCTCTATTAATACCAGCTGGAGAGGTACTGAGTCCCACTCAATCACCAGTAAAGAGTCAATTCAATCCAGACCTCTTATTAACACCAGCTGGAGAGGTACTGAGCCCCACTCACTCACCAGGAAGGTGTCAATTCTATCCAGACCTCTATTAATAACAGCTGAAGTGGTACTGAGCCCCACTCACACACCAGGAAGGTGCCAATTCAATCCAGACCTCTATTAATACCAGCTGGAGTGGTACTGAGCCCCACTCACTCACCAGGAATGAGCCAATTCAAACCAGATCTATATTAATACCAGCTGGAGTGGTACTGATCCCCAGTCACACACCAGGAAGGAGCCAATTCAATCCAGACCTCTATTAATACCAGCTGGAGTGGTAATGAGTCCCAGTCACACACCAGGAAACAGGCAATTCAATCCAGGCCTCGATAAATACCAGCTGGAGAGGTACTGATCCCCACTCACACACCAGGAAAGAGGCAATTCAATCCAGATCTATATTAATACCAGCTGGAGTGGTACTGATCCCCACTCACACACCAGGAAGGAGCCCATTCAATCCAGACCTCTATTAATACCAGCTGGAGTGGTACTGAGCCCCACTGACTCACCAGGAAGGAGCGAATTCTATCCAGACCTCTATTAATACCAGCTGGAGTGGTACTGAGTCCCACACACACACAAGTTAAGAGGCAATTCAATCCAGTTCTCTATTAATACCAGCTGGAGTGGTACTGATCACCACTCACACACCAGGAAAGAGCCAATTCAATCCAAGTCTCTATTAATACCAGCTGGAGTGGTACTGAGTCCCACACAGACACCAGGAAAGAGTCAATTCAATCCACACCTCTATTAATACCAGCTGGAGTGGTACTGAGTCCCACTCACTCACCCGTAAAGAGTCAATTCAATCCAGAGATCTTATTAACACCAGCTGGAGAGGTACTGAGCCTCACTGACACACCAGGAAAGAGACAATTAAATCCAGGTCTCTATTAATACCAGCTGGAGTGGTACTGAGCCCCACTCACACACCAGGATAGAGAAATATCAATCCACAGCTCTATAAATACCAGCTGCAGTGTTACCGAGCCCCAATCACACACCAGGAAAGAGGCAATTAAATCCAGGCCTCTATTAATACCAGCTGGAGTGGTACTGAGTGCCAATCACACACCAGGAAAGAGGCAATTAAATCCAGGCCTCTATTAATACCAGCTGGAGTGGTACTGAGTCCCACTCACACACCAGGAAAGAGCCAATTCAATCCAGGCCTCTATAAATACCAGCTGAAGTGGTACTGAGTCCCACTCACATACCAGGAAAGCGCCAATTCAATCCAGACCTCTATGAACACCAGCTGGAGTGGTACCGAGACCCAGTGACACACCAGGAAAGAGGCAATTAAATCCAGGTCTCTATTAATACCAGCTGGAGTGGTACTGAGTCCCACTCACACACCAGGAAAGAAAAATATCAATCCACACCTCTATAAATACCAGTTGCAGTGTTACCGAGTCCCACTGACACACCAGGAAAGAGTCAATTAAATCCTGCCCTCTATTAATACCAGCTGGAGTGGTACTGAGGCTCACTCACACACCAGGAAAGAGCCAATTCAATCCAGGCCTCTATAAATACCAGCTGAAGTGGTACTGAGCCCCACTCACACACCAGGAAAGAGCCAATTCAATCCAAGTCTCTATTAATACCAGCTGGAGTGATACTGAGTCCCACACAGACACCAGGAAAGAGTCAATTCAATCCAGACCTCTTATTAACACCAGCTGGAGAGGTACTGAGCCCCACTCACATACCAGGAAGGTGTCAATTCTATCCAGACCTCTATTAATAACAGCTGAAGTGGTAATGAGCCCCACTCACACACCAGGAATGTGCCAATTCAATCCAGACCTCTATTAATACCAGCTGGAGTGGTACTGAGCCCCACTCACTCACCAGGAATGAGCCAATTCAAACCAGATCTATATTAATACCAGCTGGAGTGGTACTGATCCCCACTCCCACACCAGGAAGGAGCCAATTCAATCCAGACCTCTATTAATACCAGCTGGAGTGGTAATGAGTCCCAGTCACACACCAGGAAACAGGCAATTCAATCCAGGCCTCGATAAATACCAGCTGGAGAGGTACTGATCCCCACTCACACACCAGGAAAGAGGCAATTCAATCCAGATCTATATTAATACCAGCTGGAGTGGTACTGACCCCACTCACACACCAGGAAGGAGCCAATTCAATCTAGACCTCTATTAATACCAGCTGGAGTGGTACTGAGTCCCACTCACACACCAGGAAAGAGCCAATTCAATCCAGGCCTCTATAAATACCAGTGAAGTGGTACTGAGTCCCACTCACATACCAGGAAAGCGCCAATTCAATCCAGACCTCTATGAACACCAGCTGGAGTGGTACCGAGACCCAGTGACACACCAGGAAAGAGGCAATTAAATCCAGGTCTCTATTAATACCAGCTGGAGTGGTACTGAGTCCCACTCACACACCAGGAAAGAAAAATATCAATCCACACCTCTATAAATACCAGTTGCAGTGTTACCGAGTCCCACTGACACACCAGGAAAGAGTCAATTAAATCCTGGCATCTATTAATACCAGCTGGAGTGGTACTGAGGCTCACTCACACACCAGGAAAGAGCCAATTCAATCCAGGCCTCTATAAATACCAGCTGAAGTGGTACTGAGCCCCACTCACACACCAGGAAAGAGCCAATTCAATCCAAGTCTCTATTAATACCAGCTGGAGTGGTACTGAGTCCCACACAGACACCAGGAAAGAGTCAATTCAATCCAGACCTCTATTAATAACAGCTGAAATGGTACTGAGCCCCACTCACACACCAGGAAGGTGCCAATTCAATCCAGACCTCTATTAATACCAGCTGGAGTGGTACTGATCCCCACTCACTCACCAGGAATGAGCCAATTCAAACCAGATCTATATTAATACCAGCTGGAGTGGTACTGATCCCCACTCACACACCAGGAAGGAGCCAATTCAATCCAGACCTCTATTAATACCAGCTGGAGTGGTAATGAGTCCCAGTCACACACCAGGAAACAGGCAATTCAATCCAGGCCTCGATAAATACCAGCTGGAGAGGTACTGATCCCCACTCACACACCAGGAAAGAGGCAATTCAATCCAGATCTATATTAATACCAGCTGGAGTGGTACTGATCCCCACTCACACACCAGGAAGGAGCCAATTCAATCCAGACCTCTATTAATACCAGCTGGAGTGGTACTGAGCCCCACTGACTCACCAGGAAGGAGCCAATTCAATCCAGACCTCTATTAATACCAGCTGGAGTGGTACTGAGTCCCACACACACACAAGTTAAGAGGCAATTCAATCCAGTTCTCTATTAATACCAGCTGGAGTGGTACTGATCACCACTCACACACCAGGAAGGAGTCAATTCAATCCAGACCTCTATTCATACCAGCTAGAGTGGTACTGAGCCCCACTGACTGACCAGGAAGGAGCCAATTCAATCCAGGCCTCTATTAATACCAGCTGGAGTGGAACGGAGACCCACTCACACCCCAGGAAAGACGCAATTCAATCCAGACATCTTCATACCAGCTGGAGTGGTACTGAGCCCCAAGCACACACCAGGAAAGAAACAATTCAATGCAGACCTCTGTTCATACCAGCTGGAGTGGGACTGAGTCCCACTCACACAGCAGCTAAGAGGCAATTCAATCCAGGTCTCTATCAGTACCAGCTGGAGTGGTACTGAAGCCCACTCACACACCAGGAAAGAGCCAATTCAATCCAAGTCTCTATTAATACCAGCTGGAGTGGTACTGAGTCCCACACAGACACCAGGAAAGAGTCAATTCAATCCACACCTCTATTAATACCAGCTGGAGTGGTACTGAGTCCCACTCACTCACCAGTAAAGAGTCAATTCAATCCAGAGATCTTATTAACACCAGCTGGAGAGGTACTGAGCCTCACTGACACACCAGGAAAGAGACAATTAAATCCAGGTCTCTATTAATACCAGCTGGAGTGGTACTGAGCCCCACTCACACACCAGGATAGAGAAATATCAATCCACAGCTCTATAAATACCAGCTGCAGTGTTACCGAGCCCAATCACACACCAGGAAAGAGGCAATTAAATCCAGGCCTCTATTAATACCAGCTGGAGTGGTACTGAGTGCCAATCACACACCAGGAAAGAGGCAATTAAATCCAGGCCTCTATTAATACCAGCTGGAGTGGTACTGAGTCCCACTCACACACCAGGAAAGAGCCAATTCAATCCAGGCCTCTATAAATACCAGCTGAAGTGGTACTGAGTCCCACTCACATACCAGGAAAGCGCCAATTCAATCCAGACCTCTATGAACACCAGCTGGAGTGGTACCGAGACCCAGTGACACACCAGGAAAGAGGCAATTAAATCCAGGTCTCTATTAATACCAGCTGGAGTGGTACTGAGTCCCACTCACACACCAGGAAAGAAAAATATCAATCCACACCTCTATAAATACCAGTTGCAGTGTTACCGAGTCCCACTGACACACCAGGAAAGAGTCAATTAAATCCTGCCCTCTATTAATACCAGCTGGAGTGGTACTGAGGCTCACTCACACACCAGGAAAGAGCCAATTCAATCCAGGCCTCTATAAATACCAGCTGAAGTGGTACTGAGCCCCACTCACACACCAGGAAAGAGCCAATTCAATCCAAGTCTCTATTAATACCAGCTGGAGTGGTACTGAGTCCCACACAGACACCAGGAAAGAGTCAATTCAATCCAGACCTCTTATTAACACCAGCTGGAGAGGTACTGAGCCCCACTCACATACCAGGAAGGTGTCAATTCTATCCAGACCTCTATTAATAACAGCTGAAGTGGTAATGAGCCCCACTCACACACCAGGAATGTGCCAATTCAATCCAGACCTCTATTAATACCAGCTGGAGTGGTACTGAGCCCCACTCACTCACCAGGAATGAGCCAATTCAAACCAGATCTATATTAATACCAGCTGGAGTGGTACTGATCCCCACTCCCACAGCAGGAAGGAGCCAATTCAATCCAGACCTCTATTAATACCAGCTGGAGTGGTAATGAGTCCCAGTCACACACCAGGAAACAGGCAATTCAATCCAGGCCTCGATAAATACCAGCTGGAGAGGTACTGATCCCCACTCACACACCAGGAAAGAGGCAATTCAATCCAGATCTATATTAATACCAGCTGGAGTGGTACTGACCCCACTCACACACCAGGAAGGAGCCAATTCAATCTAGACCTCTATTAATACCAGCTGGAGTGGTACTGAGTCCCACTCACACACCAGGAAAGAGCCAATTCAATCCAGGCCTCGATAAATACCAGATGGAGAGGTACTGATCCCCACTCACACACCAGGAAAGAGGCAATTCAATCCAGATCTATATTAATAACAGCTGGAGTGGTACTGATCCCCACTCACACACCAGGAAGGAACCAATTCAATCCAGACCTCTATTAATACCAGCTGGAGTGGTACTGAGCCCCACTGACTCACCAGGAAGGAGCCAATTCAATCCAGACCTCTATTATTACCAGCTGGAGTGGTACTGAGTCCCACACACACACAAGTTAAGAGGCAATTCAATCCAGTTCTCTATTAATACCAGCTGGAGTGGTACTGATCACCACTCAGACACCAGGAAGGAGCCAATTCAATCCAGACCTCTATTCATACCAGCTAGAGTGGTACTGAGCCCCACTGACTGACCAGGAAGGAGCCAATTCAATCCAGGCCTCTATTAATACCAGCTGGAGTGGAACGGAGACCCACTCACACCCCAGGAAAGACGCAATTCAATCCAGACATCTTCATACCAGCTGGAGTGGTACTGAGCCCCAAGCACACACCAGGAAAGAAACAATTCAATGCAGACCTCTGTTCATACCAGCTGGAGTGGGACTGAGTCCCACTCACACAGCAGCTAAGACGCAATTCAATCCAGGTCTCTATCAATACCAGCTGGAGTGGTACTGAAGCCCACTCACACACCAGGAAAGAGCCAATTCAATCCAAGTCTCTATTAATACCAGCTGGAGTGGTACTGAGTCCCACACAGACACCAGGAAAGAGTCAATTCAATCCACACCTCTATTAATACCAGCTGGAGTGGTACTGAGTCCCACTCACTCACCAGTAAAGAGCCAATTCAATCCAAGTCTCTATTAATACCAGCTGGAGTGGTACTGAGTCCCACTCACTCACCAGTAAAGAGTCAATTCAATCCAGAGATCTTATTAACACCAGCTGGAGAGGTACTGAGCCTCACTCACACACCAGGAAAGAGACAATTAAATCCAGGTCTCTCTTAATACCAGCTGGAGTGGTACTGAGCCCCACTCACACACCAGGATATAGAAATATCAATCCACAGCTCTATAAATACCAGCTGCAGTGTTACCGAGCCCCAATCACACACCAGGAAAGAGGCAATTAAATCCAGGCCTCTATTAATACCAGCTGGAGTGGTACTGAGTCCCAGTCACACACCAGGAAAGGGGCAATTTAATCCAGGCCTCTATTAATACGAGCTGGAGTGGTACTGAGTCCCAATCACACACCAGGAAAGAGGCAATTAAATCCAGGCCTCTATTAATACCAGCTGGAGTGGTACTGAGTCCCACTCACACACCAGGAATGAGCCAATTCAATCCAGACATCTTCATACCAGCTGGAGTGGTACTGAGCCCCAGGCACACACCAGGAAAGAAACAATTCAATGCAGACCTCTGTTCATACCAGCTGGAGTGGGACTGAGTCCCACTCACACAGCAGCTAAGAGGCAATTCAATCCAGACCTCTATAAATACCAGCTGAAGTGGTACTGAGTCCCACTCACACACCAGGAAAGAGCCAATTCAATCCAGACCTCTATAAATACCAGCTGAAGTGGTACTGAGCCCCAGGCACACACCAGGAAAGAAACAATTCAATGCAGACCTCTGTTCATACCAGCTGGAGTGGTAATGTGTCCCAGTCACACACCAGGAAAGAGGCAATTCAATCCAGACCTCTATTAATACCAGCTGGAGTGGTACTGAGTCCCACTCACACACCAGGAAAGAGCCAATTCAATCCAGACCTCTATAAATACCAGCTGAAGTGGTACTGAGTCCCACTCACATACCAGGAAAGCGAGAATTCAATCCAGACCTCTATTAATACCAGCTGGAGTGGTACCGAGACCCAGTGACACACCAGGAAAGAGGCAATTAAATCCAGGTCTCTGTTAATACCAGCTTGAGTGGTACTGAGTCCCACTCACACACCAGGAAAGAAAAATATCAATCCACACCTCTATAAATACCAGTTGCAGTGTTACCGAGTGCCACTGACACACCAGGAAAGAGTCAATTAAATCCTGGCCTCTATTAATACCAGCTGGAGTGGTACTGAGGCTCACTCACACACCAGGAAAGAGCCAATTCAATCCAGGCCTCTATAAATACCAGCTGAAGTGGTACTGAGCCCCACTCACACACCAGGAAAGAGCCAATTCAATCCAAGTCTCTATTAATACCAGCTGGAGTGATACTGAGTCCCACACAGACAGCAGGAAAGAGTCAATTCAATCCAGACCTCTTATTAACACCAGCTGGAGAGGTACTGAGCCCCACTCACACACCAGGAAGGTGTCAATTCTTTCCAGACCTCTATTAATAACAGCTGAAGTGGTACTGAGCCCCACTCACACACCAGGAAAGAGCCAATTCAATCCAAGTCAGTATTAATACCAGCTGGAGTGGTACTGAGTCCCACTCACTCACCAGTAAAGAGTCAATTCAATCCAGAGATCTTATTAACACCAGCTGGAGAGGTACTGAGCCTCACTCACACACCAGGAAAGAGACAATTAAATCCAGGTCTCTATTAATACCAGCTGGAGTGGTACTGAGCCCCACTCACACACCAGGATAGAGAAATATCAATCCACAGCTCTATAAATAACAGCTGCAGTGTTACCGAGCCCCAATCACACACCAGGAAAGAGGCAATTAAATCCAGGCCTCTATTAATACCAGCTGGAGTGGTACTGAGTCCCAGTCACACACCAGGAAAGAGGCAATTTAATCCAGGCCTCTATTAATACGAGCTGGAGTGGTACTGAGTCCCAATCACACACCAGGAAAGAGGCAATTAAATCCAGGCCTCTATTAATACCAGCTGGAGTGGTACTGAGTCCCACTCACACACCAGGAAAGAGCCAATTCAATCCAGACATCTTCATTCCAGCTGGAGTGGTACTGAGCCCCAAGCACACACCAGGAAAGAAACAATTCAATGCAGACCTCTGTTCATACCAGCTGGAGTGGGACTGAGTCCCACTCACACAGCAGCTAAGAGGCAATTCAATCCAGGTCTCTATCAATACCAGCTGGAGTGGTAATGTGTCCCAGTCACACACCAGGAAAGAGGCAATTCAATCCAGACCTCTATTAATACCAGCTGGAGTGGTACTGAGTCCCACTCACACACCAGGAAAGCGAGAATTCAATCCAGACCTCTATTAATACCAGCTGGAGTGGTACCGAGACCCAGTGACACACCAGGAAAGAGGCAATTAAATCCAGGTCTCTGTTAATACCAGCTTGAGTGGTACTGAGTCCCACTCACACACCAGGAAAGAAAAATATCAATCCACACCTCTATAAATACCAGTTGCAGTGTTACCGAGTGCCACAGACACACCAGGAAAGAGTCAATTAAATCCTGGCCTCTATTAATACCAGCTGGAGTGGTACTGAGGCTCACTCACACACCAGGAAAGAGCCAATTCAATCCAGGCCTCTATAAATACCAGCTGAAGTGGTACTGAGCCCCACTCACACACCAGGAAAGAGCCAATTCAATCCAAGTCTCTATTAATACCAGCTGGAGTGATACTGAGTCCCACACAGACAGCAGGAAAGAGTCAATTCAATCCAGACCTCTTATTAACACCAGCTGGAGAGGTACTGAGCCCCACTCACACAGCAGGAAGGTGTCAATTCTTTCCAGACCTCTATTAATAACAGCTGAAGTGGTACTGAGCCCCACTCACACACCAGGAAGGTGCCAATTCAATCCAGACCTCTATTACTAACAGCTG
Source organism: Heterodontus francisci (assembly GCF_036365525.1). Lineage (NCBI taxonomy): Eukaryota > Metazoa > Chordata > Chondrichthyes > Heterodontiformes > Heterodontidae > Heterodontus > Heterodontus francisci. The sequence continues at coordinate 556,622 of NW_027140392.1, forward strand.
GAGTGGTACGGAGCCCCACTCACTCACCAGGAATGTTCCAATTCAAACCAGATCTATATTAATACCAGCTGGAGTGGTACTGATCCCCACTCACACACCAGGAAGGAGCCAATTCAATCCAGACCTCTATTAATACCAGCTGGAGTGGTAATGAGTCCCAGTCACACACCAGGAAACAGGCAATTCAATCCAGGCCTCGATAAATACCAGCTGGAGAGGTACTGATCCCCACTCACATACCAGGAAAGAGGCAATTCAATCCAGATCTATATTAATACCAGCTGGAGTGGTACTGATCCCCACTCACACACCAGGAAGGAGCCAATTCAATCCAGACCTCTATTAATACCAGCTGGAGTGGTACTGAGCCCCACTGACTCACCAGGAAGGAGCCAATTCAATCCAGACCTCTATTATTACCAGCTGGAGTGGTACTGAGTCCCACACACACACAAGTTAAGAGGCAATTCAATCGAGTTCTCTATTAATACCAGCTGGAGTGGTACTGATCACCACTCACACACCAGGAAGGAGCCAATTCAATCCAGACCTCTATTCATACCAGCTAGAGTGGTACTGAGCCCCACTGACTGACCAGGAAGGAGCCAATTCAATCCAGGCCTCTATTAATACCAGCTGGAGTGGAACGGAGACCCACTCACACCCCAGGAAAGACGCAATTCAATCCAGACATCTTCATACCAGCTGGAGTGGTACTGAGCCCCAAGCACACACCAGGAAAGAAACAATTCAATGCAGACCTCTGTTCATACCAGCTGGAGTGGGACTGAGTCGCACTCACACAGCAGCTAAGAGGCAATTCAATCCAGGTCTCTATCAATACCAGCTGGAGTGGTAATGTGTCCCACTCACACACCAGGAAAGAGCCAATTCAATCCAAGTCTCTATTAATAGAAGCTGGAGTGGTACTGAGTCCCACACAGACACCAGGAAAGAGTCAATTCAATCCACACCTCTATTAATATCAGCTGGAGTGGTACTGAGTCCCACTCACTCACCAGTAAAGAGCCAATTCAATCCAAGTCTCTATTAATACCAGCTGGAGTGGTACTGAGTCCCACTCACTCACCAGTAAAGAGTCAATTCAATCCAGAGATCTTATTAACACCAGCTGGAGAGGTACTGAGCCTCACTCACACACCAGGAAAGAGACAATTAAATCCAGGTCTCTATTAATACCAGCTGGAGTGGTACTGAGTCCCACTCAAACACCAGGATAGAGAAATATCAATCCACAGCTCTATAAATACCAGCTGCAGTGTTACCGAGCCCCAATCACACACCAGGAAAGAGGCAATTAAATCCAGGCCTCTATTAATACCAGCTGGAGTGGTACTGAGTCCCAGTCACACACCAGGAAAGAGGCAATTTAATCCAGGCCTCTATTAATACGAGCTGGAGTGGTACTGAGTCCCAATCGCACACCAGGAAAGAGGCAATTAAATCCAGGCCTCTATTAATACCAGCTGGAGTGGGACTGAGTCCCACTCACATACCAGGAAAGCGCCAATTCAATCCAGACCTCTATGAACACCAGCTGGAGTGGTACCGAGACCCAGTGACACACCAGGAAAGAGGCAATTAAATCCAGGTCTCTATTAATACCAGCTGGAGTGGTACTGAGTCCCACTCACACACCAGGAAAGAAAAATATCAATCCACACCTCTATAAATACCAGTTGCAGTGTTACCGAGTCCCACTGACACACCAGGAAAGAGTCAATTAAATCCTGCCCTCTATTAATACCAGCTGGAGTGGTACTGAGGCTCACTCACACACCAGGAAAGAGCCAATTCAATCCAGGCCTCTATAAATACCAGCTGAAGTGGGACTGAGCCCCACTCACACACCAGGAAAGAGCCAATTCAATCCAAGTCTCTATTAATACCAGCTGGAGTGGTACTGAGTCCCACACAGACACCAGGAAAGAGTCTGTTCAATCCTGACCTCTTATTAACACCAGCTGGAGAGGTACTGAGCCTCACTCACACACCAGGAAAGAGACAATTAAATCCATGTCTCTATTAATACCAGCTGGAGTGGTACTGAGTCCCACTCACACACCAGGATAGAGAAATATCAATCCACAGCTCTATAAATACCAGCTGCAGTGTTACCGAGCCCCAATCACACACCAGGAAAGAGGCAGTTAAATCCAGGCCTCTATTAATACCAGCTGGAGTGGTAATGTGTCCCAGTCACACACCAGGAAAGAGGCAATTTAATCCAGGCCTCTATTAATACGAGCTGGAGTGGTACTGAGTCCCACTCACATACCAGGAAAGCGCCAATTCAATCCAGACCTCTATTCACACCAGCTGGAGTGGTACCGAGACCCAGTGACACACCAGGAAACAGGCAATTAAATCCAGGTCTCTATTAATACCAGCTGGAGTGGTACTGAGTACCACTCACACACCAGGAAAGAAAAATATCAATCCACACCTCTATAAATACCAGTTGCAGTGTTACCGAGTCCCACTGACACACCAGGAAAGAGTCAATTAAATCCTGGCCTCTATTAATACCAGCTGGAGTGGTACTGAGGCTCACTCACACACCAGAAAAGAGCCAATTCAATCCAGGCCTCTATAAATACCAGCTGAAGTGGTACTGAGCCACACTCACACATCAGGAAAGAGCCAATTCAATCCAGGCCACTATTAATACCAGCTGGAGTGGTACTGAGCCCCAGTCACGCACTAGGAAAGAGCCAAGTCAGTCCAGGCCTCTATTCATATCAGCTGGAGTGGAACTGAGTCCCCCAAACACAGCAGGAAAGAGTCAATTCAATCCAGGCCTCTATTAATACCAGCTGGAGTGGACCTGTGTCCCTCTCACACACCAGGAAAGAGTCAAATCAATCCAGGCCTCTATTAATACCAGCTGGAGTGGAACTGAGTCTCACACACACACCAGGAAAGAGTCAATTCAATCCAGACCTCTTTTAATACCAGCTGGAGTGGGACTGAGTCCCACTCTCACACACCAGGAAAGAGGCAATTCAATCCAGACCTCTATTAATATCAGCGGGATTGGTACTGAGTCTCACTCACTCACCAGGAAAGAGTCAATTCAATTCAGACCTCTATTAATACCAGCTGGAGAGGTACTGAGACCCACTCACACACCAGGAAAGAGTCAATTCAATCCAGGCCTCTATAAATACCAGCTGGAGTGGACCTGTGTCCCTCTCACACACCAGGAAAGAGTCAAATCAATCCAGGCCTCTATTAATACCAGCTGGAGTGGAACTGAGTCTCACACACACACCAGGAAAGAGTCAATTCAATCCAGACCTCTTTTAATACCAGCTGGAGTGGGACTGAGTCCCACTCTCACACACCAGGAAAGAGGCAATTCAATCCAGACCTCTATTAATATCAGCGGGATTGGTACTGAGTCTCACTCACTCACCAGGCAAGAGTCAATTCAATCCAGACCTCTATTAATACCAGCTGGAGTGGGACTGAGTCCCATTCACTCACCAGGATGGAGCCAATTCAATCCAGACCTCTATTAATACCAGCTGGAGTGGTACTGAGTCTCACTCACTCACCAGGAAAGAGGCAATTCAATCCAGGTCTCTATTAATACAAGCTGGAGTGGTACTGAGTCTCACTCACTCACCAGGAAAGAGGCAATTCAATCCAGGTCTCTATTAATACCAGCTGGAGTGGTACTGAGCCCCACTCACTCACCAGGATGGAGGCAATTCAATCCAGATCTCTATTAATACCAGCTGGAGTGGTACTGAGTCCCACTCACACACCAGGAAAGAGAAATATCAATGCACACCTCTAGAAATACCAGCTGGAGTGTTACCGAGTCCCACTGACACACCAGGAAAGAGGCAATTAAATCCAGGCCTCTATTTATAGCGACTGGAGTGGGACTGACCCCCACTCACACACCAGGAAAGAGCCAAATCAATCCAGATCTCTATTAATACCAGCTGGAGTGGTACTGAGTGCCACTCACACACCAGGAAAGAGCCAATTCAATCCAGACCTCTTTTAATAACAGCTGGAGTGGTACTGAGCCCCACTCACTCACCGGAAAGGAGCCAATTCAATCCAGACCTCTATCAATACCAGCTGGAGTGGTACTGAGTCCCACTCACTCACCAGGAAGGAGCCAAGTCTATCCAGACCACTATTAATACCAGCTGGAGTGGTACTGAGTCACACTCACACAACATGAAATAGCTAATTCAATCCGCACCTCTTAATACCAGCTGGAGTGGTATTGAGTGCCACTCACACACAAGTTAAGAGGCAATTCAATCCAGTTCTCTATTATTACCAGCTGGAGTGGTACTGAGTCCCACACACACACAAGTTAAGAGGCAATTCAATCCAGTTCTCTATTAATACCAGCTGGAGTGGTACTGATCACCACTCACTTCCAGGAAGGAGCCAATTCAATCCAGACCTCTATTAATACCAGCTGGAGTGGCACTGAGTCCCACACACACACAAGTTAAGAGGCAATTCAATCCAGTTCTCTATTAATACCAGCTGGAGTGGTACTGATCACCACTCACACACCAGGAAGGAGCCAATTCAATCCAGACCTCTATTAATACCAGCTGGAGTGGTACTGAGTCCCACACACACACAAGTTAAGAGGCAATTCAATCCAGTTCTCTATTAATACCAGCTGGAGTGGTACTGATCACCACTCACACACCAGGAAGGAGCCAATTCAATCCAGACCTCTATTCATACCAGCTAGAGTGGTACTGAGCCCCACTGACTGACCAGGAAGGAGCCAATTCAATCCAGACCTCTATTCATACCAGCTAGAGTGGTACTGAGCCCCACTGACTGACCAGGAAGGAGCCAATTCAATCCAGGCCTCTATTAATATCAGCTGGAGTGGAACGGAGACCCACTCACACCCCAGGAAAGAGCCAATTCAATCCAGACATCTTCATACCAGCTGGAGTGGTACTGAGCCCCAAGCATACACCAGGAAAGAAACAATTCAAAGCAGACCTCTGTTCATACCAGCTGGAGTGGGACTGAGTCCCACTCACACAGCAGCTGAGATGCAATTCAATCCAGGTCTCTATCAATACCAGCTGGAGTGGTACTGAAGCCCACTCACACACCAGGAAAGAGCCAATTCAATCCAAGTCTCTATTAATACCAGCTGGAGTGGTACTGAGTCCCACACAGACACCAGGAAAGAGTCAATTCAATCCACACCTCTATTAATACCAGCTGGAGTGGTACTGATTCCCACTCACTCACCAGTAAAGAGTCAATTCAATCCAGAGATCTTATTAACACCAGCTGGAGAGGTACTGAGCCTCACTGACACACCAGGAAAGAGACAATTAAATCCAGGTCTCTATTAATACCAGCTGGAGTGGTACTGAGCCCCACTCACACACCAGGATAGAGAAATATCAATCCACAGCTCTATAAATACCAGCTGCAGTGTTACCGAGCCCCAATCACACACCAGGAAAGAGGCAATTAAATCCAGGCCTCTATTAATACCAGCTGGAGTGGTACTGAGTCCCAGTCACACACCAGGAAAGAGGCAATTTAATCCAGGCCTCTATTAATACGAGCTGGAGTGGTACTGAGTCCCAATCACACACCAGGAAAGAGGCAATTAAATCCAGGCCTCTATTAATACCAGCTGGAGTGGTACTGAGTCCCACTCACACACCAGGAAAGAGCCAATTCAATCCAGGCCTCTATAAATACCAGCTGAAGTGGTACTGAGTCCCACTCACATACCAGGAAAGCGCCAATTCAATCCAGACCTCTATGAACACCAGCTGGAGTGGTACCGAGACCCAGTGACACACCAGGAAAGAGGCAATTAAATCCAGGACTCTATTAATACCAGCTGGAGTGGTACTGAGTCCCACTCACACACCAGGAAAGAAAAATATCAATCCACACCTCTATAAATACCACTTGCAGTGTTACCGAGTCCCACTGACACACCAGGAAAGAGTCAATTAAATCCTGCCCTCTATTAATACCAGCTGGAGTGGTACTGAGGCTCACTCACACACCAGGAAAGAGCCAATTCAATCCAGGCCTCTATAAATACCAGCTGAAGTGGTACTGAGCCCCACTCACACACCAGGAAAGAGCCAATTCAATCCAAGTCTCTATTAATACCAGCTGGAGTGGTACTGAGTCCCACACAGACACCAGGAAAGAGTCAATTCAATCCACACCTCTATTAATACCAGCTGGAGTGGTACTGATTCCCACTCACTCACCAGTAAAGAGTCAATTCTATCCAGAGATCTTATTAACACCAGCTGGAGAGGTACTGAGCCTCACTGACACACCAGGAAAGAGACAATTAAATCCAGGTCTCTATTAATACCAGCTGGAGTGGTACTGAGCCCCACTCACACACCAGGATAGAGAAATATCAATCCACAGCTCTATAAATACCAGCTGCAGTGTTACCGAGCCCCACTCACACACCAGGAAAGAGGCAATTAAATCCAGGCCTCTATTAATACCAGCTGGAGTGGTACTGAGTCCCAGTCACACACCAGGAAAGAGGCAATTTAATCCAGGCCTCTATTAATACGAGCTGGAGTGGTACTGAGTCCCAATCACACACCAGGAAAGAGGCAATTAAATCCAGGCCTCTATTAATACCAGCTGGAGTGGTACTGAGTCCCACTCACACACCAGGAAAGAGCCAATTCAATCCAGGCCTCTATAAATACCAGCTGAAGTGGTACTGAGTCCCACTCACATACCAGGAAAGCGCCAATTCAATCCAGACCTCTATGAACACCAGCTGGAGTGGTACCGAGACCCAGTGACACACCAGGAAAGAGGCAATTAAATCCAGGACTCTATTAATACCAGCTGGAGTGGTACTGAGTCCCACTCACACACCAGGAAAGAAAAATATCAATCCACACCTCTATAAATACCACTTGCAGTGTTACCGAGTCCCACTGACACACCAGGAAAGAGTCAATTAAATCCTGCCCTCTATTAATACCAGCTGGAGTGGTACTGAGGCTCACTCACACACCAGGAAAGAGCCAATTCAATCCAGGCCTCTATAAATACCAGCTGAAGTGGGACTGAGCCCCACTCACACACCAGGAAAGAGCCAATTCAATCCAAGTCTCTATTAATACCAGCTGGAGTGGTACTGAGTCCCACACAGACACCAGGAAAGAGTCAATTCAATCCAGACCACTTATTAACACCAGCTGGAGAGGTACTGAGCCCCACTCACATACCAGGAAGGTGTCAATTCTATCCAGACCTCTATTAATAACAGCTGAAGTGGTACTGAGCCCCACTCACACACCAGGAATGTGCCAATTCAATCCAGACCTCTATTAATACCAGCTGGAGTGGTACTGAGCCCCACTCACTCACCAGGAATGAGCCAATTCAAACCAGATCTATATTAATACCAGCTGGAGAAGTACTGATCCCCACTCACACACCAGGAAGGAGCCAATTCAATCCAGACCTCTATTAATACCAGCTGGAGTGGTAATGAGTCCCAGTCACACACCAGGAAACAGGCAATTCAATCCAGGCCTCGATAAATACCAGCTGGAGAGGTACTGATCCCCACTCACACACCAGGAAAGAGGCAATTCAATCCAGATCTATATTAATACCAGCTGGAGTGGTACTGATCCCCACTCACACACCAGGAAGGAGCCAATTCAATACAGACCTCTATTAATACCAGCTGGAGTGGTACTGAGTCCCACTCACATACCAGGAAAGCGCCAATTCAATCCAGACCTCTATGAACACCAGCTGGAGTGCTACCGAGACCCAGTGACACACCAGGAAAGAGGCAATTAAATCCAGGTCTCTATTAATACCAGTTGGAGTGGTACTGAGTCCCACTCACACACCAGGAAAGAAAAATATCAATCCACACCTCTATAAATACCAGTTGCTGTGTTACCGAGTCCCACTGACACACCAGGAAAGTGTCAATTAAATCCTGGCCTCTATTAATACCAGCTGGAGTGGTACTGAGGCTCACTCACACACCAGGAAAGAGCCAATTCAATCCAGGCCTCTATAAATACCAGCTGAAGTGGTACTGAGCCCCACGCACACACCAGGAAAGAGCCAATTCAAACCAAGTCTCTATTAATACCAGCTGGAGTGGTACTGAGTCCCACACAGACACCAGGAAAGAGTCAATTCAATCCAGACCTCTTATTAACACCAGCTGGAGAGGTACTGAGCACCACTCACACACCAGGAAGGTGTCAATTCTATCCAGACCTCTATTAATAACAGCTGAAATGGTACTGAGCCCCACTCACACACCAGGAAGGTGCCAATTCAATCCAGACCTCTATTAATACCAGCTGGAGTGGTACTGAGCCCCACTCACTCACCAGGAATGAGCCAATTCAAACCAGATCTATATTAATACCAGCTGGAGTGGTACTGATCCCCACTCACACACCAGGAAGGAGCCAATTCAATCCAGACCTCTATTAATACCAGCTGGAGTGGTAATGAGTCCCAGTCACACACCAGGAAACAGGCAATTCAATCCAGGCCTCGATAAATACCAGCTGGAGAGGTACTGATCCCCACTCACACACCAGGAAAGAGGCAATTCAATCCAGATCGATATTAATACCAGCTGGAGTGGTACTGATCCCCACTCACACACCAGGAAGGAGCCAATTCAATCCAGACCTCTATTAATACCAGCTGGAGTGGTACTGAGCCCCACTGACTCACCAGGAAGGAGCCAATTCAATCCAGACCTCTATTAATACCAGCTGGAGTGGTACTGAGTCCCACACACACACAAGTTAAGAGGCAATTCAATCCAGTTCTCTATTAATACCAGCTGGAGTGGTACTGATCACCACTCACACACCAGGAAGGAGCCAATTCAATCCAGACCTCTATTCATACCAGCTAGAGTGGTACTGAGCCCCACTGACTGACCAGGAAGGAGCCAATTCAATCCAGGCCTCTATTAATACCAGCTGGAGTGGAACGGAGACCCACTCACACCCCAGGAAAGACGCAATTCAATCCAGACATCTTCATACCAGCTGGAGTGATACTGAGCCCCAAGCGCACACCAGGAAAGAAACAATTCAATGCAGACCTCTGTTCATACCAGCTGGAGTGGGACTGAGTCCCACTCACACAGCCGCTAAGAGGCAATTCAATCCAGGTCTCTATCAATACCAGCTGGAGTGGTACTGAAGCCCACTCACATACCAGGAAAGAGCCAATTCAATCCAAGTCTCTATTAATACCAGCTGGAGTGGTACTGAGTCCCACACAGACACCAGGAAAGAGTCAATTCAATCCAGACCTCTATTAATACCAGCTGGAGTGGTACTGAGCCTCACTCACACACCAGGAAAGAGACAATTAAATCCAGGTCTCTATTAATACCAGCTGGAGTGGTACTGAGTCCCACTCACACACCAGGATAGAGAAATATCAATCCACAGCTCTATAAATACCAGCTGCAGTGTTACCGAGCCCCAATCACACACCAGGAAAGAGGCAATTAAATCCAGGCCTCTATTAATACCAGCTGGAGTGGTACTGAGTCCCACTCACACACCAGGAAAGAGCCAATTCAATCCAGGCCTCTATAAATACCAGCTGGAGTGGTACTGAGTCCCAGTCACACTCCAGGAAAGAGGCAATTTAATCCAGGCCTCTATTAATACGAGCTGGAGTGGTACTGAGTCCCAGTCACACACCAGGAAAGAGGCAGTTAAATCCAGGCCTCTATTAATACCAGCTGGAGTGGTACTGAGTCCCACTCACACACCAGGAAAGAGGCAATTCAATCCAGACCTCTATTAATACCAGCTGGAGTGGTACTGAGTCCCACTCACACACCAGGAAAGAGCCAATTCAATCCAGACCTCTATAAATACCAGCTGAAGTGGCACTGAGTCCCACTCACATACCAGGAAAGCGAGAATTCAATCCAGACCACTATTAATACCAGCTGGAGTGGTACCGAGACCCAGTGACACACCAGGAAAGAGGCAATTAAATCCAGGTCTCTGTTAATACCAGCTGGAGTGGTACTGAGTCCCACTCACACACCAGGAAAGAAAAATATCAATCCACACCTCTATAAATACCAGTTGCAGTGTTACCGAGTGCCACTGACACACCAGGAAAGAGTCAATTAAATCCTGGCCTCTATTAATACCAGCTGGAGTGGTACTGAGGCTCACTCACACACCAGGAAAGAGCCAATTCAATCCAGGCCTCTATAAATACCAGCTGAAGTGGTACTGAGCCCCACTCACACACAAGGAAAGAGCCAATTCAATCCAAGTCTCTATTAATACCAGCTGGAGTGATACTGAGTCCCACACAGACACCAGGAAAGAGTCAATTCAATCCAGACCTCTTATTAACACCAGCTGGAGAGGTACTGAGCCCCACTCACACACCAGGAAGGTGTCAATTCTATCCAGACCTCTATTAATAACAGCTGAAGTGGTACTGAGCCCCACTCACACACCAGGAAGGTGCCAATTCAATCCAGACCTCTATTACTAACAGCTGGAGTGGTACGGAGCCCCACTCACTCACCAGGAATGAGCCAATTCAAACCAGATCTATATTAATACCAGCTGGAGTGGTACTGATCCCCACTCACACACCAGGAAGGAGCCAATTCAATCCAGACCTCTATTAATACCAGCTGGAGTGGTAATGAGTCCCAGTCACACACCAGGAAAGAGGCAATTCAATCCAGATCTATATTAATACCAGCTGGAGTGGTACTGATCCCCACTCACACACCAGGAAGGAGCCAATTCAATCCAGACCTCTATTCATACCAGCTGGAGTGGTACTGAGCCCCACTGACTCACCAGGAAGGAGCCAATTCAATCCAGACCTCTATTATTACCAGCTGGAGTGGTACTGAGTCCCACACACACACAAGTTAAGAGGCAATTCAATCCAGTTCTCTATTAATACCAGCTGGAGTGGTACTGATCGCCACTCACACACCAGGAAGGAGCCAATTCAATCCAGACCTCTATTCATACCAGCTAGTTTGGTACTGAGCCCCACTGACTGACCAGGAAGGAGCCAATTCAATCCAGGCCTCTATTAATACCAGCTGGAGTGGAACGGAGACCCACTCACACCCCAGGAAAGACGCAATTCAATCCAGACATCTTCATACCAGCTGGAGTGGTACTGAGCCCCAAGCACACACCAGGAAAGAAACAATTCAATGCAGACCTCTGTTCATACCAGCTGGAGTGGGACTGAGTCCCACTCACACAGCAGCTAAGAGGCAATTCAATCCAGGTCTCTATCAATACCAGCTGGAGTGGTACTGAAGCCCACTCACACACCAGGAAAGAGCCAATTCAATCCAAGTCTCTATTAATACCAGCTGGAGTGGTACTGAGTCCCACACAGACACCAGGAAAGAGTCAATTCAATCCACACCTCTATTAATACCAGCTGGAGTGGTACTGAGTCCCACTCACTCACCAGTAAAGAGCCAATTCAACCCAAGTCTCTATTAATACCAGCTGGAGTGGTACTGAGTCCCACTCACTCACCAGTAAAGAGTCAATTCAATCCAGAGATCTTATTAACACCAGCTGGAGAGGTACTGAGCCTCACTCACACACCAGGAAAGAGACAATTAAATCCAGGTCTCTATTAATACCAGCTGGAGTGGTACTGAGTCCCACTCACACACCAGGATAGAGAAATATCAATCCACAGCTCTATAAATACCAGCTGCAGTGTTACCGAGCCCCAATCACACACCAGGAAAGAGGCAATTAAATCCAGGCCTCTATTAATACCAGCTGGAGTGGTACTGAGTCCCAGTCACACACCAGGAAAGAGGCAATTTAATCCAGGCCTCTATTAATACGAGCTGGAGTGGTACTGAGTCCCAATCACACACCAGGAAAGAGGCAATTAAATCCAGGCCTCTATTAATACCAGCTGGAGTGGTACTGAGTCCCACTCACACACCAGGAAAGAGCCAATTCAATCCAGGCCTCTATAAATACCAGCTGAAGTGGTACTGAGTCCCACTCACATACCAGGAAAGCGCCAATTCAATCCAGACCTCTATGAACACCAGCTGGAGTGGTACCGAGACCCAGTGACACACCAGGAAAGAGTCAATTAAATCCTGGCGTCTATTAATACCAGCTGGAGTGGTACTGAGGCTCACTCACACACCAGGAAAGAGCCAATTCAATCCAGGCCTCTATAAATACCAGCTGAAGTGGTACTGAGCCCCACTCACACACCAGGAAAGAGCCAATTCAATCCAAGTCTCTATTAATACCAGCTGGAGTGGTACTGAGTCCCACACAGACACCAGGAAAGAGTCAATTCAATCCACACCTCTATTAATACCAGCTGGAGTGGTACTGAGTCCCACACAGACACCAGGAAAGAGTCAATTCAATCCAGACCTCTTATTAACACCAGCTGGAGAGGTACTGAGCATCACTCACACACCAGGAAAGAGACAATTAAATCCATGTCTCTATTAATACCAGCTAGAGTGGTACTGAGTCCCACTCACACACCAGGATAGAGAAATATCAATCCACAGCTCTATAAATACCAGCTGCAGTGTTACCGAGCCCCAATCACACACCAGGAAAGAGGCAGTTAAATCCAGGCCTCTATTAATACCAGCTGGAGTGGTAATGTGTCCCAGTCACACACCAGGAAAGAGGCAATTTAATCCAGGCCTCTATTAATACGAGCTGGAGTGGTACTGAGTCCCACTCACATACCAGGAAAGCGCCAATTCAATCCAGACCTCTATTAACACCAGCTGGAGTGGTACCGAGACCCAGTGACACACCAGGAAACAGGCAATTAAATCCAGGTCTCTATTAATACCAGCTGGAGTGGTACTGAGTCCCACTCACACACCAGGAAAGAAAAATATCAATCCACACCTCTATAAATACCAGTTGCAGTGTTACCGAGTCCCACTGACACACCAGGAAAGAGTCAGTTAAATCCTGGCCTCTATTAATACCAGCTGGAGTGGTACTGAGGCTCACTCACACACCAGAAAAGAGCCAATTCAATCCAGGCCTCTATAAATACCAGCTGAAGTGGTACTGAGCCACAATCACACACCAGGAAAGAGCCAATTCAATCCAGGCCACTATTAATACCAGCTGGAGTGGTACTGAGCCCCAGTCACGCACTAGGAAAGAGCCAAGTCAGTCCAGGCCTCTATTCATATCAGCTGGAGTGGAACTGAGTCCCCCAAACACAGCAGGAAAGAGTCAATTCAATCCAGGCCTCTATTAATACCAGCTGGAGTGATACTGAGCCCCACTCACACACCAGGAAAGAGCCAAATCAATCCAAGTCTCTATTATTACCAGCTGGAGTGGTACTGACCCCCTGTCACGCACCAGGAAAGAGTCAATTCAATCCAGGCCTCTATTAATACCAGCTGGAGAGGTACTGAGACCCACTCACACACCAGCAAAGAAAATTCAATCCAGACCTCTATTAATACCAGCTGGAGTGGACCTGTGTCCCTCTCACACACCAGGAAAGAGTCAAATCAATCCAGGCCTCTATTAATACCAGCTGAAGTGGAACTGAGTCTCACACACACACCAGGAAAGAATCAATTCAATCCAGACCTCTTTTAATACCAGCTGGAGTGGGACTGAGTCCCACTCTCACACACCAGGAAAGAGGCAATTCAATCCAGACCTCTATTAATATCAGCGGGATTGGTACTGAGTCTCACTCACTCACCAGGAAAGAGGCAATTCAATACAGACCTCTATTAATACCAGCTGGAGTGGGACTGAGCCCCATTCACTCACCAGGATGGAGCCAATTCAATCCAGACCTCTATTAATACCAGCTGGAGTGGTACTGAGTCTCACTCACTCACCAGGAAAGAGGCAATTCAATCCAGGTCTCTATTAATACAAGCTGGAGTGGTACTGAGCCCCACTCACTCACCAGGATGGAGGCAATTCAATCCAGATCTCTATTAATACCAGCTGGAGTGGTACTGAGTCCCACTCACACACCAGGAAAGAGAAATATCAATCCACACCTCTAGAAATACCAGCTGGAGTGTTACCGAGTCCCACTGACACACCAGGAAAGAGGCAATTAAATCCAGGCCTCTAGTTATAGCGACTGGAGTGGGACTGACCCCCACTCACACACCAGGAAAGAGCCAAATCAATCCAGATCTCTATTAATAACAGCTGGAGTGGTACTGAGCCCCACTCACTCACCGGAAAGGAGCCAATTCAATCCAGACCACTATTAATACCAGCTGGAGTGGTACTGAGTCACACTCACACAACAGGAAATAGCTAATTCAATCCGCACCTCTTAATACCAGCTGGAGTGGTACTGAGTCCCACTCACATACCAGGAAAGCGAGAATTCAATCCAGACCTCTATTAATACCAGCTGGAGTGGTACCGAGACCCAGTGACACACCAGGAAAGAGGCAATTAAATCCAGGTCTCTGTTAATACCAGCTGGAGTGGTACTGAGTCCCACTCACACACCAGGAAAGAAAAATATCAATCCACACCTCTATAAATACCAGTTGCAGTGTTACCGAGTGCCACTGACACACCAGGAAAGTGTCAATTAAATCCTGGCCTCTATTAATACCAGCTGGAGTGGTACTGAGGCTCACTCACACACCAGGAAAGAGCCAATTCAATCCAGGCCTCTATAAATACCAGCTGAAGTGGTACTGAGCCCCACTCACACACCAGGAAAGAGCCAATTCAATCCAAGTCTCTATTAATACCAGCTGGAGTGATACTGAGTCCCACACAGACACCAGGAAAGAGTCAATTCAATCCAGACCTCTTATTAACACCAGCTGGAGAGGTACTGAGCATCACTCACACACCAGGAAAGAGACAATTAAATCCATGTCTCTATTAATACCAGCTAGAGTGGTACTGAGTCCCACTCACACACCAGGATAGAGAAATATCAATCCACAGCTCTATAAATACCAGCTGCAGTGTTACCGAGCCCCAATCACACACCAGGAAAGAGGCAGTTAAATCCAGGCCTCTATTAATACCAGCTGGAGTGGTAATGTGTCCCAGTCACACACCAGGAAAGAGGCAATTTAATCCAGGCCTCTATTAATACGAGCTGGAGTGGTACTGAGTCCCACTCACATACCAGGAAAGCGCCAATTCAATCCAGACCTCTATTAACACCAGCTGGAGTGGTACCGAGACCCAGTGACACACCAGGAAACAGGCAATTAAATCCAGGTCTCTATTAATACCAGCTGGAGTGGTACTGAGTCCCACTCACACACCAGGAAAGAAAAATATCAATCCACACCTCTATAAATACCAGTTGCAGTGTTACCGAGTCCCACTGACACACCAGGAAAGAGTCAGTTAAATCCTGGCCTCTATTAATACCAGCTGGAGTGGTACTGAGGCTCACTCACACACCAGAAAAGAGCCAATTCAATCCAGGCCTCTATAAATACCAGCTGAAGTGGTACTGAGCCACAATCACACACCAGGAAAGAGCCAATTCAATCCAGGCCACTATTAATACCAGCTGGAGTGGTACTGAGCCCCAGTCACGCACTAGGAAAGAGCCAAGTCAGTCCAGGCCTCTATTCATATCAGCTGGAGTGGAACTGAGTCCCCCAAACACAGCAGGAAAGAGTCAATTCAATCCAGGCCTCTATTAATACCAGCTGGAGTGATACTGAGCCCCACTCACACACCAGGAAAGAGCCAAATCAATCCAAGTCTCTATTATTACCAGCTGGAGTGGTACTGACCCCCTGTCACGCACCAGGAAAGAGTCAATTCAATCCAGGCCTCTATTAATACCAGCTGGAGAGGTACTGAGACCCACTCACACACCAGCAAAGAAAATTCAATCCAGACCTCTATTAATACCAGCTGGAGTGGACCTGTGTCCCTCTCACACACCAGGAAAGAGTCAAATCAATCCAGGCCTCTATTAATACCAGCTGAAGTGGAACTGAGTCTCACACACACACCAGGAAAGAATCAATTCAATCCAGACCTCTTTTAATACCAGCTGGAGTGGGACTGAGTCCCACTCTCACACACCAGGAAAGAGGCAATTCAATCCAGACCTCTATTAATATCAGCGGGATTGGTACTGAGTCTCACTCACTCACCAGGAAAGAGGCAATTCAATACAGACCTCTATTAATACCAGCTGGAGTGGGACTGAGCCCCATTCACTCACCAGGATGGAGCCAATTCAATCCAGACCTCTATTAATACCAGCTGGAGTGGTACTGAGTCTCACTCACTCACCAGGAAAGAGGCAATTCAATCCAGGTCTCTATTAATACAAGCTGGAGTGGTACTGAGCCCCACTCACTCACCAGGATGGAGGCAATTCAATCCAGATCTCTATTAATACCAGCTGGAGTGGTACTGAGTCCCACTCACACACCAGGAAAGAGAAATATCAATCCACACCTCTAGAAATACCAGCTGGAGTGTTACCGAGTCCCACTGACACACCAGGAAAGAGGCAATTAAATCCAGGCCTCTAGTTATAGCGACTGGAGTGGGACTGACCCCCACTCACACACCAGGAAAGAGCCAAATCAATCCAGATCTCTATTAATAACAGCTGGAGTGGTACTGAGCCCCACTCACTCACCGGAAAGGAGCCAATTCAATCCAGACCACTATTAATACCAGCTGGAGTGGTACTGAGTCACACTCACACAACAGGAAATAGCTAATTCAATCCGCACCTCTTAATACCAGCTGGAGTGGTACTGAGTCCCACTCACATACCAGGAAAGCGAGAATTCAATCCAGACCTCTATTAATACCAGCTGGAGTGGTACCGAGACCCAGTGACACACCAGGAAAGAGGCAATTAAATCCAGGTCTCTGTTAATACCAGCTGGAGTGGTACTGAGTCCCACTCACACACCAGGAAAGAAAAATATCAATCCACACCTCTATAAATACCAGTTGCAGTGTTACCGAGTGCCACTGACACACCAGGAAAGTGTCAATTAAATCCTGGCCTCTATTAATACCAGCTGGAGTGGTACTGAGGCTCACTCACACACCAGGAAAGAGCCAATTCAATCCAGGCCTCTATAAATACCAGCTGAAGTGGTACTGAGCCCCACTCACACACCAGGAAAGAGCCAATTCAATCCAAGTCTCTATTAATACCAGCTGGAGTGATACTGAGTCCCACACAGACACCAGGAAAGAGTCAATTCAATCCAGACCTCTTATTAACACCAGCTGGAGAGGTACTGAGCCCCACTCACACACCAGGAAGGTGTCAATTCTATCCAGACCTCTATTAATAACAGCTGAAGTGGTACTGAGCCCCACTCACACACCAGGAAGGTGCCAATTCAATCCAGACCTCTATTACTAACAGCTGGAGTGGTACGGAGCCCCACTCACTCACCAGGAATGAGCCAATTCAAACCAGATCTATATTAATACCAGCTGGAGTGGTACTGATCCCCACTCACACACCAGGAAGGAGCCAATTCAATCCAGACCTCTATTAATACCAGCTGGAGTGGTAATGAGTCCCAGTCACACACCAGGAAACAGGCAATTCAATCCAGGCCTCGATAAATACCAGCTGGAGAGGTACTGATCCCCACTCACATACCAGGAAAGAGGCAATTCAATCCAGATCTATATTAATACCAGCTGGAGTGGTACTGATCCCCACTCACACACCAGGAAGGAGCCAATTCAATCCAGACCTCTATTAATACCAGCTGGAGTGGTACTGAGCCCCACTGACTCACCAGGAAGGAGCCAATTCAATCCAGACCTCTATTATTACCAGCTGGAGTGGTACTGAGCCCCACACACACACAAGTTAAGAGGCAATTCAATCCAGTTCTCTATTAATACCAGCTGGAGTGGTACTGATCACCACTCACACACCAGGAAGGAGCCAATTCAATCCAGACCTCTATTCATACCAGCTAGAGTGGTACTGAGCCCCACTGACTGACCAGGAAGGAGCCAATTCAATCCAGGCCTCTATTAATACCAGCTGGAGTGGAACGGAGACCCACTCACACCCCAGGAAAGACGCAATTCAATCCAGACATCTTCATACCAGCTGGAGTGGTACTGAGCCCCAAGCACACACCAGGAAAGAAACAATTCAATGCAGACCTCTGTTCATACCAGCTGGAGTGGGACTGAGTCCCACTCACACAGCAGCTAAGAGGCAATTCAATCCAGGTCTCTATCAATACCAGCTGGAGTGGTACTGAAGCCCACTCACACACCAGGAAAGAGGCAATTCAATCCAAGTCTCTATTAATACCAGCTGGAGTGGTACTGAGTCCCACACAGACACCAGGAAAGAGTCAATTCAATCCACACCTCTATTAATACCAGCTGGAGTGGTACTGAGTCCCACTCACTCACCAGTAAAGAGCCAATTCAATCCAAGTCTCTATTAATACCAGCTGGAGTGGTACTGAGTCCCACTCACTCACCAGTAAAGAGTCAATTCAATCCAGAGATCTTATTAACACCAGCTGGAGAGGTACTGAGCCTCACTCACACACCAGGAAAGAGACAATTAAATCCAGGTCTCTCTTAATACCAGCTGGAGTGGTACTGAGTCCCACTCACACACCAGGATAGAGAAATATCAATCCACAGCTCTATAAATACCAGCTGCAGTGTTACCGAGCCCCAATCACACACCAGGAAAGAGGCAATTAAATCCAGGCCTCTATTAATACCTGCTGGAGTGGTACTGAGTCCCAGTCACACACCAGGAAAGAGGCAATTTAATCCAGGCCTCTATTAATACGAGCTGGAGTGGTACTGAGTCCCAATCACACACCAGGAAAGAGGCAATTAAATCCAGGCCTCTATAAATACCAGCTGGAGTGGTACTGAGTCCCACTCACACACCAGGAAAGAGCCAATTCAATCCAGGCCTCTATAAATACCAGCTGAAGTGGTACTGAGTCCCACTCACATACCAGGAAAGCGCCAATTCAATCCAGACCTCTATGAACACCAGCTGGAGTGCTACCGAGACCCAGTGACACACCAGGAAAGAGGCAATTAAATCCAGGTCTCTATTAATACCAGCTGGAGTGGTACTGAGTCCCACTCACACACCAGGAAAGAAAAATATCAATCCACACCTCTATAAATACCAGTTGCAGTGTTACCGAGTCCCACTGACACACCAGGAAAGAGTCAATTAAATCCTGGCCTCTATTAATACCAGCTGGAGTGGTACTGAGGCTCACTCACACACCAGGAAAGAGCCAATTCAATCCAGGCCTCTATAAATACCAGCTGAAGTGGTACTGAGCCCCACTCACACACCAGGAAAGAGCCAATTCAATCCAAGTCTCTATTAATACCAGCTGGAGTGGTACTGAGTCCCACACAGACACCAGGAAAGAGTCAATTCAATCCACACCTCTATTAATACCAGCTGGAGTGGTACTGAGTCTAACACAGACACAAGGAAAGAGTCCATTCAATCCAGACCTCTTATTAACACCAGCTGGAGAGGTACTGAGCCTCACTCACACACCAGGAAAGAGACAATTAAATCCATGTCTCTATTAGTACCAGCTGGAGTGGTACTGAGTCCCACTCACACACCAGGATAGAGAAATATCAATCCACAGCTCTATAAATACCAGCTGCAGTGTTACCGAGCCCCAATCACACACCAGGAAAGAGGCAGTTAAATCCAGGCCTCTATTAATACCAGCTGGAGTGGTAATGTGTCCCAGTCACACACCAGGAAAGAGGCAATTTAATCCAGGCCTCTATTAATACGAGCTGGAGTGGTACTGAGTCCCACTCACATACCAGGAAAGCGCCAATTCAATCCAGACCTCTATTAACACCAGCTGGAGTGGTACCGAGACCCAGTGACACACCAGGAAACAGGCAATTAAATCCAGGTCTCTATTAATACCAGCTGGAGTGGTACTGAGTCCCACTCACACACCAGGAAAGAAAAATATCAATCCACACCTCTATAAATACCAGTTGCAGTGTTACCGAGTCCCACTGACAAACCAGGAAAGAGTCAATTAAATCCTGGCCTCTATTAATACCAGCTGGAGTGGTACTGAGGCTCACTCACACACCAGAAAAGAGCCAATTCAATCCAGGCCTCTATAAATACCAGCTGAAGTGGTACTGAGCCACACTCACACACCAGGAAAGAGCCAATTCAATCCAGGCCACTATTAATACCAGCTGGAGTGGTACTGAGCCCCAGTCACGCACTAGGAAAGAGCCAAGTCAGTCCAGGCCTCTATTCATATCAGCTGGAGTGGAACTGAGTCCCCCAAACACAGCAGGAAAGAGTCAATTCAATCCAGGCCTCTATTAATACCAGCTGGAGTGATACTGAGCCCCACTCACACACCAGGAAAGAGCCAAATCAATCCAAGTCTCTATTATTACCAGCTGGAGTGGTACTGAGCCCCTGTCACGCACCAGGAAAGAGTCAATTCAATCCAGACCTCTATTAATACCAGCTGGAGAGGTACTGAGACCCACTCACGCACCAGCAAAGAGTCAATTCAATCCAGACCTCTATTAATACCAGCTGGAGTGGACCTGTGTCCCTCTCACACACCAGGAAAGAGTCAAATCAATCCAGGCCTCTATTAATACCAGCTGGAGTGGAACTGAGTCTCACACACACACCAGGAAAGAGTCAATTCAATCCAGACCTCTTTTAATACCAGCTGGAGTGGGACTGAGTCCCACTCTCACACACCAGGAAAGCGGCAATTCAATCCAGACCTCTATTAATATCAGCGGGATTGGTACTGAGTCTCACTCACTCACCAGGAAAGAGTCAATTCAATCCAGACCTCTATTAATACCAGCTGGAGTGGGACTGAGCCCCATTCACTCACCAGGATGGAGCCAATTCAATCCAGACCTCTATTAATACCAGCTGGAGTGGTACTGAGTCTCACTCACTCACCAGGAAAGAGGCAATTCAATCCAGGTCTCTATTAATACAAGCTGGAGTGGTACTGAGCCCCACTCACTCACCAGGATGGAGGCAATTCAATCCAGATCTCTATTAATACCAGCTGGAGTGGTACTGAGTCCCACTCACACACCAGGAAAGAGAAATATCAATCCACACCTCTAGAAATACCAGCTGGAGTGTTACCGAGTCCCACTGACACACCAGGAAAGAGGCAATTAAATCCAGGCCTCTATTTATAGCGACTGGAGTGGGACTGACCCCCACTCACACACCAGGAAAGAGCCAAATCAATCCAGATCTCTATTAATAACAGCTGGAGTGGTACTGAGCCCCACTCACTCACCGGAAAGGAGCCAATTCAATCCAGACATCTATCAATACCAGCTGGAGTGGTACTGAGTCCCACTCACTCACCAGGAAGGAGCCAAGTCTATCCAGACCACTATTAATACCAGCTGGAGTGGTACTGAGTCACACTCACACAACAGGAAATAGCTAATTCAATCCGCACCTCTTAATACCAGCTGGAGTGGTATTGAGTGCCACTCACACACCAGCAAAGACTCAAATCAATCCAGACCTCTTATTAACACCAGCTGGAGAGGTCATGAGACCCACTCACTCACCAGGAAGGTGCCAATTCAATCCAGACCTCTATTAATACCAGCTGGAGTGGTACTGAGTCCCACTCAAACACCAGGAAAGAGGCAATTAAATCCAGGTCTCTATTAATACCAGCTGGAGTGGTACTGAGTCCCACTCAAACACCAGGAAAGAGGCAATTAAATCCAGGTCTCTATTAATACCAGCTGGAGTGGTACTGAGTCCCACTCACTCACCAGGAAGGAGCCAAGTCAATCCAGACCACTATTAATACCAGCTGGAGTGGTACTGAGTCCCACTCAAACACCAGGAAAGAGGCAATTAAATCCAGGTCTCTATTAATACCAGCTGGAGTGGTACTGAGTCCCACTCACACACCAGGAAAGAGAAATATCAATCCACACCTCTATAAATAACAGCTGGAGTGTTACCGAGTCCCACTCACACGCCAGGAAAGAGCCAATTCAATATAGGCCTCTATTAATACCAGCTGGAGTGGTACCGAGTCCCACTTACACACCAGGAAAGAGCCTATTCAATCTTGGTCTCTATTAATACCCGCTGGAGTGGACCTGAGTCCCACTCACACACCAGGAAAGAGTCAATTCAATCCAGACCTCTATTAGTAACAGCTGGAGTGGAACTGAGTCCCACACACACACCAGGAAAAGTCAATTCAAACCAGGCCTCTAGTAATACCAGCTGGAGTGGAACTGAGTCCCACTCACACACCAGGAAAGAGCCAATTCAATCCAGACCTCTTAATACCAGCTGGAGTGGGACTGAGCCCCACTCACTCACCAGGAAGGAGCCAAACCAATCCAAACCTCTAAATACCAGCTGGAGTGGAACTGAGCCCCACTCACTCACCAGGAAGGAGCCAAATCAATCCAGAGCTCTTAATACCAGCTGGAGTCGGACTGGGCCCCACTCACTCACCAGGAATGTGCCAATTCAAGCCAGACCTCTATTAACACCAGCTGGAGTGGTACTGAATCCCACTCACACACCAGGATAGAGAAATATCAATCTACAGCTCTATAAATACCAGCTGCAGTGTTACCGAGCCCGAATCACACACCAGGAAAGAGGCAATTAAATCCAGACCTCCATTAATACCAGCTGGAGTGGTACTGAGTCCCAGTCACACACCAGCTAAGAGTCAATTCAATCCAGACCTCTATTAACACCAGCTGGAGTGGTACCGAGACCCAATGACACGCCAGGAAAGAGGCAATTCAATCCAGGCCTCTATAAATACCAGCTGAAGTGGCACTGAGCCCCACCCAGACACCAGGAAAGAGCCAATTCAATCCAGCCCTCTATTAACACCAGCTGGAGTGGTACCGAGACCCAATGACACACCAGGAAAGAGGCAATTCAATCCAGGCCTCTATAAATACCAGCTGAAGTGGTTCTGAGCCCCACTCACTCACCAGTTAAGAGACAATTCAATACAGGCCTCTGTTAATGCCAGCTGGAGTTGCACTGAGTCCCACTCACAGCTCAGGAAAGAGCCAATTCAATCCAGGCCTCTATTCATCCCAGCTGGAGTGGAACTGAGTCCCCCACACACAGCAGGAAAGAGTCAATTCAATCCAGGCCTCTATAAATACCAGCTGAAGTGGTACTGAGCCCCACTCACACACCAGGAAAGAGCCAAATCAATCCAGGTCTCTATTATTACCAGCTGGAGTGGTACTGAGCCCCTGTCACGCACCAGGAAAGAGTCAATTCAATCCAGGCCTCTATTAATACCAGCTGGAGAGGTACTGAGTCCCATTCACACACCAGGAAAGAGTCAATTCAATCCAGACCTCTATTAATAGCAGCTGGAGTGGTACTGTGTCCCTCTCACACACCAGGAGAGAGTCAAATCAATCCAGGCCTCTATTAATACCAGCTGGAGTGGAACTGAGTCCCACACACACACCAGGAAAGAATCAATTCAATCCAGACCTCTTTTAATACCAGCTGGAGTGGGACTGAGTCCCACTCTCACACACCAGGAAAGAGGCAATTCAATCCAGACCTCGATTAATACCAGCTGGAGTGGACCTGAGTCCCACTCACACACCAGGAAAGAGTCAATTCAATCCAGACCTCTATTAATATCAGCCGGATTGGTACTGAGTCCCACTCACACACCAGGAAAGAGTCAATTCAATCCAGACCTCTATTAATACCAGCTGGGGTGGTACTGAGCCCCACTCATTCACCAGGATGGAGCCCATCCAATCCAGATCTCTATTAATACCAGCTGCAGTGGTACTGAGCCCCACTCACTCACCAGGAAAGACTCAATTCAATCCAGACCTCTATTAATACCAGCTGGAGTGGGACTGAGCCCCATTCACTCACCAGGATGGAGCCAATTCAATCCAGACCTCTATTAATACCAGCTGGAGTGGTACTGAGTCTCACACACTCACCAGGAAAGAGGCAATTCAATCCAGGTCTCTATTAATACAAGCTGGAGAGGTACTGAGCCCCACTCACTCACCAGGATGGAGCCAATTCAATCCAGATCTCTATTAATAGCAGCTGGAGTGGTACTGAGTCCCACTCACACACCAGGAAAGAGAAATATCAATCCACACCTCTAGAAATACCAGCTGGAGTGTTACCGAGTCCCACTCACACAACAGGAAAGAGGCAATTAAATCCAGGCCTCTATTTATAGCGACTGGAGTGGGACTGACACCCACTCACACACCAGGAAAGAGCCAAATCAATCCAGATCTCTATAAATACCAGCTGGAGTGGTACTGAGTGCCACTCACACACCAGGAAAGAGCCAATTCAATCCAGACCTCTTTTAATAACAGCTGGAGTGGTACTGAGCCCCACTCACTCACCAGGAAGGAGCCAATTCAATCCAGACCTCTATTAATACCAGCTGGAGTGGTACTGAGCGCCACTCACTCACCAGGAAGGAGCCAATTCAATCCAGACCTCTATTAATACCAGCTGGAGTGGTACTGAGTCACACTCACACACCAGGAAAGAGCTAATTCAATCCGCACCTCTTAATACCAGCTGGAGTGGAACTGAGTCACACTCACACACAAGGAGAGAGCCAATTCAATCCAGGATTCTATCAATACCAGCAGGAGTGGTATTGAGTGCCACTCACACACCAGTAAATGGCGAATTCAATCCAGACATCTATCAATACCAGCTGGAGTGGTACTGAGCCCAACGCACACACCAGGAAAGAGCCAATTCAATATAGGCCTCTATTAATACCAGCTGGAGTGGTACTGAGTCACACTCACACACAAGGAAAGAGCCAATTCAATCCAGAACTCTATTAATTCCAGCTGGCGCGTACTGAGCCCCACTCACTCACCAGGAAGGAGCCAATTCAATCCAGACATCTATTAATACCAGCTGGAGTGGTACTGAGCCCCACTCAAACACCAGGTAAGAGCCAAATCAATCGAGACCTCTATTAATACCAGCTGGAGTGGCACTGAGTCCCACTCAAACACCAGGAAAGAGGCAATTAAATCCAGGTCTCCATTAATACCAGCTGGAGTGGTACTGAGTCCCACTCACACACCAGGAAAGAGAAATATCAATCCACATCCCATAAATAACAGCTGGAGTGTTACCGAGTCCCACTCACACACCAGGAAAGAGGCAATTAAAGCCAGGCCTCTATTAATACCAGCTGGAGTGGTACTGAGTCTCACTCACACACCACGGAAGAGCCAATTCAATCCAGGCCTCTATTAATACCAGCTGGAGTGGTACCGAGTCCCACTCACACACCAGGAAAGAGCCTATTCAATCTTGGTCTCTATTAATACCAGCTGGAGTGGAACTGAGTCCCACTCTCACACCAGGAAAGAGCTAATTCAATCCAGACCTCTTAATACCAGCTGGAGTGGGACTGAGCCCCACTCATTCACCAGGAAGGAGCCAATCCAATCCAGACCTCTAAATACCAGCTGGAGTGGAACTGAGCCCCACTCACTCACCAGGAAGGAGCCAATTCAATCCAGACCTCTATTAACACCAGATGGAGTGGGACTGAGTCCCACTCGCTCAGCAGTAAAGAGCCAATTCAATCCAGACCTCTTAATACCAGCTGGAGTGGGATTGAGCCCCAGACACACACCAGGAAAGAACCAATCCAATCCAGACCTCTTAATCCCAGCTGGAGTGGGACTGAGCCCCACTCACTCAACTGGAAGGAGCCAATTCTATCCAGACCTCTATTAATACCAGCTGGAGTGGTACTGAGTCCCACTCACTCAGCAGTAAAGAGTCAATTCAATCCAGACATCTTATTAACACCAGCTGAAGAGGTACTGAGCCCCACGCACTCACCAGGAAGGAGCCACTTCAATCCAGACCTCTATTAATACCGGCTGGAGTGGTACTGAGCCCCACTCACACACCAGGAAGGAGCCAATTCCATCCAGACCTATATTAATACCAGCTGGAGTGGTACTGAGCCCCACTCACTCACCAGGAAAGAGCCAATTCAATCCAGACCTCTATGAATACAAGCTGGTGTGGTACTGAGTCCCTATCTCACACCAGGAAAGAGCCAAGTCATTGCAGACCACTATGAATACAAGCTGGAGTGGTACTGTGTCCCGCTCACACACCAGGAAAGAGGCAATTCAATCCAGCACTCTATTATTACAAGCGGGAGTGGTACTGAGTCCCACTCAAACACCAGGAAAGAGCCAAATCAATCCAGACCTCTATTAATCCCAGCTGGAGTGGCACTGAGTCTCACTCACACACCAGGAAAGAGGCAATTCAATCCACACCTCGATAAATACCAGCTGGAGTGTTACTGAGACCCACTCACACACCAGGAAAGAGGCAATTAATTCCAGGTCTCTATTAATACCAGCTGGAGTGGTACTGAGTCCCACTCACAAACCAGGAAAGAGGCAATTCAATCCAGACCTCTATTAATACTAGCTGGAGTGGTACTGAGTCCCACTCACACACCAGGAAAGAGAAATATCAATCCACAACTCTAGAAATACCAGCTGGAGTGTTACCGAGTCCCACTCACACACCAGGAAAGAGGCAATTAAATCCAGGCCTCTATTTATAGCGACTGGAGTGGGACTGACCCCCACTCACACACCAGGAAAGAGGCAATTCAATCCAGATCTCTATAAATACCAGCTGGAGTGGTACTGAGTGTTACTCACACACCAGGAAAGAGCCAATTCAATTCAGACCTCTTTTAATAACAGCTGGAGTGGTACTGAGCCCCACTCACTCACCAGGAAGGAGCCAATTCATTCCAAACCTCTATTAATACCAGCTGGAGTGGTACTGAGCCCCACTCAAACACCAGGAAAGAACCAAATCAATCCAGACCTCTACTAATACCAGCTGGAGTGGTACTGAGTCCCACTCACACACCAGGAAAGAGGCAATTCAATCCAGAACTCTATTAAAACCAGCTGGAGTGGTACTGAGTCCCACTCACACACCAGGAAAGAGAAATATCAATCCAGACCTCTACTAATACCAGCTGCATTGTTACCGAGTCCCACTCACACACCAGGAAAGAGGCAATTAAATCCAGGCCTCTATTAATACCAGCTGGAGTGGTTCTGAGTCCCACTCACACACCAGGAAAGAGGCAATTAAATCCAGGCCTCTATTAATACCAGCTGGAGTGGTACTGAGTGTTACTCACACACCAGGAAAGAGCCAATTCAATACAGACCTCTTTTAATAACAGCTGGAGTGGTACTGAGCCCCACTCACTCACCAGGAAGGAGCCAATTCAATCCAAACCTCTACTAATACCAGCTGGAGTGGTACTGAGTCCCACTCAAACACCAGGAAAGAACCAAATCAATCCAGACCTCAACTAATACCAGCTGGAGTGGTACTGAGTCCCACTCACACACCAGGAAAGAAAAATATCAATCCACACCTCTGTAAATACCAGTTGCAGTGTTACCGAGTCCCACTCACACACCAAAAAGCGTCAATTAAATCCAGGCCTCTATTAATACCAGCTGGAGTGGTACTGAGTCTCACTCACACTCCAGGAAAGAGCCAATTCAATCCAGGCCTCTATAAATACCAGCTGAAGTGGTACTGAGCCCCACTCACACACCAGGAAAGAGACAATTCAATCCAGGCCTCTATTAATAACAGCTGGAGTGGTACTTAGCCCCAGTCACGCACCAGGAAAGAGCCAAGCCAGTCCAGGCCTCTATTCATCCCAGCTGGAGTGGAACTGAGTCCCCCACACACAGCAGTAAAGAGTCAATTCAATCCAGGCCTCTATAAATACCAGCTGAAGTGGGACTGAGCCCCACTCACACACCAGGAAAGAGCCAAATCAATCCAGGTCTCTATTATTACCAGCTGGAGTGGTACTGAGCCCCTGTCACGCACAAGGAAAGAGTCAATTCAATCCAGGCCTCTATTAATACCAGCTGGAGATGACCTGTGTCCCTCTCACACACCAGGAAAGAGTCAATTCAATCCAGGTCTCTATTATTACCAGCTGGACTGGTACTGAGCCCCTGTCACGCACCAGGAAAGAGTCAATTCAATCCAGGCCTCTATTAATACCAGCTGGAGAGGTACTGAGTCCCCCTCACTCACCAGGAAGGAGCCAATTCAATCTAGACATCTATTAATACCAGCTGGAGTGGTACTGAGCCCCACTCACACACCAGGAAAGAGCCAAATCAATCCAGACCTCTATTAATAGCAGCTGGAGTGGCACTGAGTCCCACTCAAACACCAGGAAAGAGGCAATTAAATCCAGGTCTCTATTAATACCAGCTGGAGTGGTACTGAGTCTCACTCACACACCACGGAAGAGCCTATTCAATCTTGGTCTCTATTAATACCAGCTGGAGTGGACCTGAGTCCCACTCACACACCAGGAAAGAGTCAATTCAATCCAGACCTCTATTAGTAACAGCTGGAGTGGAACTGAGTCCCACACACACACCAGGAAAAGTCAATTCAAACCAGGCCTCTATTAATACCAGCTGGAGTGGAACTGAGTCCCACTCACACACCAGGAAAGAGCTAATTCAATTAAGACATCGAAATACCAGCTGGAGTGGAACTGAGCCCCGCTCACTCACCAGGAAGGAGCCAATTCAATCCAGACCTCTTAATACCAGCTGGAGTGGGACTGGGCCCCACTCACTCACCAGGAATGTGCCAATTCAAGCCAGACCTCTATTAACACCAGCTGGAGTGGTACTGAGTCCCACTCACTCAGCAGTAAAGAGTCAATTCAATCCAGATATTTTATTAACACCAGCTGAAGAGGTACTGAGCCCCAAGCACTCACCAGGAAGGTGCCAATTCAATCCAGACCTCTATTAATACCAGCTGGAGTGGTACGGAGCCCCACTCACTCACTAGGAAGGAGCCACTTCAATCCAGACCTCTATTAATACCGGCTGGAGTGGTACTGAGCCCCACTCACTCACCAGGAAGGAGGCAATTCAATCCAGACCTCTATTAATACCAGCTGGAGTGGTACTGAGCCCCTCTCACTCACCAGGAAGGAGCCAATTCCATCCAGACCTATATTAATACCAGCTGGAGTGGTACTGAGCCCCACTCACTCACCAGGAAAGAGCCAATTCAATCCAGACCTCTATGAATACAAGCTGGTGTGGTACTGAGTCCCTCTCTCACACCAGGAAAGAGCCAAGTCATTGCAGACCACTATGAATACCAGCTGGAGTGTTACCGAGTCCCACTCACACAATTCAGGAAAGAGGCAATTAAATTCAGGCCTCTAATTATAGCGACTGGAGTGGGACTGACCCCCACTCACACACCAGGAAAGAACCAAATCAATCCAGATCTCTATAAATACCAGCTGGAGTGGTACTGAGTGCCACTCACACACCAGGAAAGAGCCAATTCAATCCAGACCTCTTTTAATAACAGCTGGAGTGGTACTGAGCCCCACTCACACACCAGGAAAGAGGCAATTCAATCCAGACCACTATTAATACCAGCTGGAGTGGTACTTAGCCCCACTCACTCACCAGTAAGGAGCCACTTCAATCCAGACCTCTATTATTACCAGCTGGAGTGGTACTGAGCCCCACTCACACACCAGGAAAGAGCCAATTCAATCCAGACCTCTTTTAATAACAGCTGGAGTGGTACTGAGCCCCACTCACTCACCAGGAAGGAGCCAATTCAATCCAGACCACTATTAATACCAGCTGGAGTGGTACTTAGCCCCACTCACTCACCAGGAAAGAACCAAATCAATCCAGACCTCTACTAATACCAGCTGGAGTGGTACTGAGTCCCACTCACACCAGGAAAAAGGCAATTCAATCCAGACCTCTATTAAAACCAGCTGGAGTGGAACTGAGTCCCACTCACACACCAGGAAAGAGCTAATTCAATTAAGACATCTAAATACCAGCTGGAGTGGAACTGAGCCCCACTCACTCACCAGGAAGGAGCCAATTCAATCCAGACCTCTTAATACCAGCTGGAGTGGGACTGAGCCCCACTCACTCACCAGGAATGAGCCAATTCAATCCAGACCTCTTAATACCAGCTGGAGTGGGACTGGGCCCCACTCACTCACCAAGAATGTGCCAATTCAAGCCAGACCTCTATTAACACCAGCTGGAGTGGTACTGAGTCCCACTCGCTCAGCAGGAAAGAGCCAATTCAATCCAGACCTCTTAATACCAGCTGGAGTGGGATTGAGCCCCAGACACACACCAGGAAAGAACCAATTCAATCCAGACCTCTTAATCCCAGCTGGAGTGGGACTGAGCCCCACTCACTCACCTGGAAGGAGCCAATTCGATCCAGACCTCTATTAACACCAGCTGGAGTGGTACTGAGTCCCACTCACTCATCAGTAAAGAGTCAATTCAATCCAGACATCTTATTAACACCAGCTGAAGAGGTACTGAGCCCAAAGCACTCACCAGGAAGGTGCCAATTCAATCCAGACCTCTATTAATACCAGCTGGAGTGGTACGGAGCCCCACTCACTCACTAGGAAGGAGCCACTTCAATCCAGACCTCTATTAATACCGGCTGGAGTGGTACTGAGCCCCACTCACTCACCAGGAAGGAGGCAATTCAATCCAGACCTCTATTAATACCAGCTGGAGTGGTACTGAGCCCCTCTCACTCACCAGGAAGGAGCCAATTCCATCCAGACCTATATTAATACCAGCTGGAGTGGTACTGAGCCCCACTCACTCACCAGGAAAGAGCCAATTCAATCCAGACCTCTATGAATACAAGCTGGTGTGGTACTGAGTCCCTCTCTCACACCAGGAAAGAGCCAAGTCATTGCAGACCACTATGAATACCAGCTGGAGTATTACCGAGTCCCACTCACACACCAGGAAAGAGGCAATTAAATCCAGGCCTCTATTTATAGCGACTGGAGTGGGACTGACCCCCACTCACACACCAGGAAAGAACCAAATCAATCCAGATCTCTATAAATACCAGCTGGAGTGGTACTGAGTGCCACTCACACACCAGGAAAGAGCCAATTCAATCCAGACCTCTTTTAATAACAGCTGGAGTGGTACTGAGCCCCACTCACTCACCAGGAAGGAGCCAATTCAATCCAGACCACTATTAATACCAGCTGGAGTGGTACTTAGCCCCACTCACTCACCAGTAAGGAGCCACTTCAATCCAGACCTCTATTAATACCAGCTGGAGTGGTACTGAGCCCCACTCACACACCAGGAAAGAGCCAAATCAGTCCAGATCTCTATAAATACCAGCTGGAGTGGTACTTAGCCCCACTCACTCACCAGGAAAGAGCCAAATCAATCCAGACCTCTACTAATACCAGCTGGAGTGGTACTGAGTCCCACTCACACCAGGAAAGAGGCAATTCAATCCAGACCTCTATTAAAACCAGCTGGAGTGGTACTGAGTCCCACTCACACACCAGGAAAGAAAAATATCAATCCACACCTCTATAAATACCAGTTGCAGTGTTACCGACTCCCACTCACACACCAAAAAGCGTCAATTAAATCCAGGCCTCTATTAATACCAGCTGGAGTGGTACTGAGTCTCACTCACACTCCAGGAAAGAGCCAATTCAATCCAGGCCTCTATAAATACCAGCTGAAGTGGTACTGAGCCCCACTCACACACCAGGAAAGAGCCAATTCAATCCAGGCCTCTATTAATACCAGCTGGAGTGGTACTTAGCCCCAGTCACGCACCAGGAAAGAGCCAAGCCAGTCCAGGCCTCTATTCATCCCAGCTGGAGTGGAACTGAGTCCCCCACACACAGCAGTAAAGAGTCAATTCAATCCAGGCCTCTATAAATACCAGCTGAAGTGGTACCGAGCCCCACTCACACACCAGGAAAGAGCCAAATCAATCCAGGTCTCTATTATTACCAGCTGGAGTGGTACTGAGCCCCTGTCACGCACCAGGAAAGAGTCAATTCAATCCAGGCCTCTATTAATACCAGCTGGAGATGACCTGTGTCCCTCTCACACACCAGGAAAGAGTCAATTCAATCCAGGTCTCTATTATTACCAGCTGGAGTGGTACTGAGCACCTGTCACGCACCAGGAAAGAGTCAATTCAATCCAGGCCTCTATTAATACCAGCTGGAGAGGTACTGAGTCCCCCTCACTCACCAGGAAGGAGCCAATTCAATCTAGACATCTATTAATACCAGCTGGAGTGGTACTGAGCCCCACTCACACACCAGGAAAGAGCCAAATCAATCCAGACCTCTATTAATAGCAGCAGGAGTGGCACCGAGTCCCACTCAAACACCAGGAAAGAGGCAATTAAAATCCAGGTCTCTCTTAATACCAGCTGGAGTGGTACTGAGTCTCACTCACACACCACGGAAGAGCCTATTCAATCTTGGTCTCTATTAATACCAGCTGGAGTGGACCTGAGTCCCACTCACACACCAGGAAAGAGTCAATTCAATCCAGACCTCTATTCGTAACAGCTGGAGTGGAACTGAGTCCCACACACACACCAGGAAAAGTCAATTCAAACCAGGCCTCTATTAATACCAGCTGGAGTGGAACTGAGTCCCACTCACACACCAGGAAAGAGCTAATTCAATTAAGACATCTAAATACCAGTTGGAGTGGAACTGGGCCCCACTCACTCATCAGGAAGGAGCCAATTCAATCCAGAACTCTTAATACCAGCTGGAGTGGGACTGAGCCCCACCCACTCACCAGGAAGGAGCCAATTCAATCCAGACCTCTTAATACCTGCTGGAGTGAGACTGGGCCCCACTCACTCACCAGGAATGTGCCAATTCAAGCCAGACCTCTATTAACACCAGCTGGAGTGGTACTGAGTCCCATTCACTCAGCAGGAAAGAGCCAATTCAATCCAGACCTCTTAATACCAGCTGGAGTGGGATTGAGCCCCAGACACACACCAGGAAAGAACCAATTCAATCCAGACCTCTTAATCCCAGCTGGAGTGGGACTGAGCCCCACTCACTCACCCGGAAGGAGCTAATTCGATCCAGACCTCTATTAACACCAGCTGGAGTGGTACTGAGTCCCACTCACACAGCAGTAAAGAGTCAATTCAATCCAGATATCGTATTAACACCAGCTGAAGAGGTACTGAGCCCCAAGCACTCACCAGGAAGGTGCCAATTCAATCCAGACCTCTATTAATACCAGCTGGAGTGGTACGGAGCCCCACTCACTCACCAGGAAGGAGCCACTTCAATCCAGACCTCTATTAATACCGACTGGAGTGGTACTGAGCCCCACTCACTCACCAGGAAGGAGGCAATTCAATCCAGACCTCTATTAATACCAGCTGGAGTGGAACTGAGCCCCTCTCACTCACCAGGAAGGAGCCAATTCCATCCAGACCTATATTAATACCAGCTGGAGTGGTACTGAGCCCCACTCACTCACCAGGAAAGAGCCAATTCAATCCAGACCTCTATGAATACAAGCTGGTGTGGTACTGAGTCCCTCTCTCACACCAGGAAAGAGCCAAGTCATTGCAGACCACTATGAATACCAGCTGGAGTGTTACCGAGTCCCACTCAGTCACCAGGAAAGAGGCAATTAAATCCAGGCCTCTATTTATAGCGACTGGAGTGGGACTGACCCCCACTCACACACCAGGAAAGAACCAAATCAATCCAGATCACTATAAATACCAGCTGGAGTGGTACTGAGTGCCACTCTCACACCAGGAAAGAGCCAATTCAATCCAGACCTCTTTTAATAACAGCTGGAGTGGTACTGAGCCCCACTCACTCACCAGTAAGGAGCCACTTCAATCCAGACCTCTATTAATACCAGCTGGAGTGGTACTGAGCCCCACTCACACACCAGGAAAGAGCCAAATCAATCCAGATCTCTATAAATACCAGCTGGAGTGGTACTGAGTGCCACTCACACACCAGGAAAGAGCCAATTCAATCCAGGCCTCGATTAATAGCAGCTGGAGTGGTACTGAGTACAACTTACACACCAGGAAAAGGTCAATGCAATCCAGACCTCTATTAATACCAGCTGGAGTGGACCTGAGTCCCACTCACACACCCGGAAAGAGTCAATTCAAACCAGGCCTCTATTCATACCAGCTGGAGTGGAACTGAGTCCCACACACACACCAGGAAAGAGTCTATTCAATCCAGACTTCTATCTATACCAGCTGGAGTGGTACTGAGTCCCAATCACACACAAGGAGAGAGCCAATTCAATCCAGGCTTCTATCATTACCAGCAGGAGTGGTATTGAGTCCGACTCACACACCAGGAAAGAGCCAACTCAATCCAGACCTCTATTAGTATCAGCTGGAGTGGAACTGAGTCCCACTCACACAGCAGT
Source organism: Heterodontus francisci (assembly GCF_036365525.1). NCBI lineage: Eukaryota > Metazoa > Chordata > Chondrichthyes > Heterodontiformes > Heterodontidae > Heterodontus > Heterodontus francisci. Next base: position 591,118 of record NW_027140392.1, read on the forward strand.
AAAAGAGCCAATTCAAGCCAGACCTCTATTAACACCAGCTGGAGTGGTACTGAGTCCCACTCACTCAGCAGGAAAGAGCCAATTCAATCCAGGCCTCTTAATACCAGCTGGAGTGGGATTGAGCCCCAGACACACACCAGGAAAGAACCAATTCAATCCAGACCTCTTAATCCCAGCTGGAGTGGGACTGAGCCCCACTCACTCACCTGGAAGGAGCCAATTCGATCCAGACCTCTATTAACACCAGCTGGAGTGGTACGGAGCCCCACTCACTCACTAGGAAGGAGCCACTTCAATCCAGACCTCTATTAATACCGGCTGGAGTGGTACTGAGCCCCACTCACTCACCAGGGAGGAGGCAATTCAATCCAGACCTCTATTAATACCAGCTGGAGTGGTACTGAGCCCCTCTCACTCACCAGGAAGGAGCCAATTCCATCCAGACCTATATTAATACCAGCTGGAGTGGTACTGAGCCCCACTCTCACACCAGGAAAGAGCCAATTCAATCCAGGCCTCTATTAATACCAGCTGGAGTGGTACTGAGCCCAACTCACACACCAGGAAAGAGCCAATTCAATATAGGCCTCTATTAATACCAGCTGGAGTGGTACTGAGTCACACTCACACACAAGGAAAGAGCCAATTCAATCCAGAACTCTATTAATTCCAGCTGGCGCGTACTGAGCCCCACTCACTCACCAGGAAGGAGCCAATTCAATCCAGACATCTATTACTACCAGCTGTAGTGGCACTGAGTCCCACTCAAACACCAGGAAAGAGGCAATTAAATCCAGGTCTCCATTAATACCAGCTGGAGTGGTACTGAGTCCCACTCACACACCAGGAAAGAGAAATATCAATCCACACCTCCATAAATAACAGCTGGAGTGTTACCGAGTCCCACTCACACACCAGGAAAGAGGCAATTAAAGCCAGGCCTCTATTAATACCAGCTGGAGTGGTACTGAGTCTCACTCACACACCACGGAAGAGCCAATTCAATCCAGGCCTCTATTAATACCAGCTGGAGTGGTACCGAGTCCCACTCACACACCAGGAAAGAGCCTATTCAATCTTGGTCTCTATTAATACCAGCTGGAGTGGACCTGAGTCCCACTCACACACCAGGAAAGAGTCAATTCAAACCAGGCCTCTATTAATACCAACTGGAGTGGAACTGAGTCCCACTCTCACACCAGGAAAGAGCTAATTCAATCCAGACCTGTATTAGTAACAGCTGGAGTGGAACTGAGTCCCACACACATACCAGGAAAGAGCCAATTAAATCCAGACCTCTATTAGTAACAGCTGGAGTGGAACTGAGTCCCACTCATACACCAGGAAAGAGCCAATTCAATCCAGACCTCTTAATACCAGCTGGTGTGGGACTGAGCCCCACTCACTCACCAGGAAGGAGCCAATCCAATCCAGACCTCTAAATACCAGCTGGAGTGGAACTGAGCCCCACTCACTCACCAGGAAAGAGCCAATTCAATCCAGACCTCTAAATACCAGCTGGAGTGGGACTGGGCCCCACTCACTCACCAGGAATGTGCCAATTCAAGCCAGACCTCTATTAACACCAGCTGGAGTGGGACTGAGTCCCACTCGCTCAGCAGGAAAGAGCCAATTCAATCCAGACCTCTTAATACCAGCTGGAGTGGGATTGAGCCCCAGACACACACCAGGAAAGAACCAATCCAATCCAGACCTCTTAATCCCAGCTGGAGTGGGACTGAGCCCCAGTCACTCAACTGGAAGGAGCCAATTCGATCCAGACATCTATTAATACCAGCTGGAGTGGTACTGAGTCCCACTCACTCAGCAGTAAAGAGTCAATTCAATCCAGACATCTTATTAACTCCAGCTGAAGAGGTACTGAGCCCCACTCACTCACCAGGAAGGAGCCACTTCAATCCAGACCTCTATTAATACCGGCTGGAGTGGTACTGAGCCCCACTCACTCACCAGGAAGGTGCCAATTCAATCCAGACCTCAATTAATACCAGCTGGAGTGGTACTGAGCCCCACTCACACACCAGGAAGGAGCCAATTCCATCCAGACCTATATTAATACCAGCTGGAGTGGTACTGAGCCCCACTCACTCACCAGGAAAGAGCCAATTCAATCCAGACCTCTATGAATACAAGCTGGTGTGGTACTGAGTCCCTCTCTCACACCAGGAAAGAGCCAAGTCATTGCAGACCACTATGAATATCAGCTGGAGTGTTACCGAGTCCCTCTCTCACACCAGGAAAGAGCCAAGTCATTGCAGACCACTATGAATACAAGCTGGAGTGGTACTGTGTCCCGCTCACACACCAGGAAAGAGGCAATTCAATCCAGCCCTCTATTATTACAAGCGGGAGTGGTACTGAGTGCCACTCAAACACCAGGAAAGAGCCAAATCAATCCAGACCTCTATTAATACCAGCTGGAGTGGCACTGAGTCCCACTCACACACCAGGAAAGAGGCAATTCAATCCACACCTCGATAAATACCAGCTGGAGTGTTACTGAGACCCACTCACACACCAGGAAAGAGGCAATTAAGTCCAGGTGTCTATTAATACAAGCTGGAGTGGTACTGAGTCCCACTCACAAACCAGGAAAGAGGCAATTCAATCCAGACCTCTATTAATACCAGCTGGAGTGGTACTGAGTCCAACTCACACACCAGGAAAGAGAAATATCAATCCACAACTCCAGAAATACCAGCTGGAGTGTTACCGAGTCCCACTCACACACCAGGAAAGAGGCAATTAAATCCAGGCCTCTATTTATAGCGACTGGAGTGGGACTGACCCCCACTCACACACCAGGATAGAGGCAATTCAATCCAGATCTCTATAAATACCAGCTGGAGTGGTACTGAGTGTTACTCACACACCAGGAAAGAGCCAATTCAATTCAGACCTCTTTCAATAACAGCTGGAGTGGTACTGAGCCCCACTCACTCACCAGGAAGGAGCCAATTCAATCCAAACCTCTATTAATACCACCTGGAGTGGTACTGAGTCCCACTCAAACACCAGGAAAGAACCAAATCAATCCAGACCTCTAGTAATACCAGCTGGAGTGGTACTGAGTCCCACTCACACACCAGGAAAGAGGCAATTCAATCCAGAACTCTATTAAAACCAGCGGGAGTGGTACTGAGTCCCACTCACACACCAGGAAAGAGAAATATCAATCCAGACCTCTACTAATACCAGCTGCATTGTTACCGAGTCCCACTCACACTCCAGGAAAAAAGCAATTAAATCCAGGCCTCTATTAATACCAGCTGGAGTGGTTCTGAGTCCCACTCACACACCAGGAAAGAGGCAATTATATCCAGGCCTCTATTAATACCAGCTGGAGTGCTACTGAGTCCCACTCACACACCAGGAAAGAGGCAATTCAATCCAGGTCTCTATTAATACCAGCTGGAGTTGTACTGAGTCCCACTCAAACACCAGGAAAGAGCCAAATCAATCCAGACCTCTATTAATACCAGCTGGAGTGGCACTGAGTCCCACTCACACACCAGGAAAGAGGCAATTCAATCCACACCTCGATAAATACCAGCTGGAGTGTTACCGAGACACACTCACACACCAGGAAAGAGGCAATTAATTCCAGGTCTCCATTAATACAAGCTGGAGTGGTACTGAGTCCCACTCACACACCAGGAAAGAGGCAAATAAATCCAGGCCTCCATTAATACCAGCTGCAGTGGTACTGAGTCCCACTCACACACCAGGAAAGAGGCAATTCAATCGAGGTCTCTATTAATACCAGCTGGAAGGGCACTGAGTCCCACTCAAACACCAGGAAAGAGCCAAATCAATCCAGACCTCTATTAATACCAGCTGGAGTGGCACTGAGTCCCACTCACACACCAGGAAAGAGGCAATTCAATCCACACCTCGATAAATACCAGTTTGAGTGTTACCGAGACCCACTCACACACCAGGAAAGAGGCAATTAATTCCAGGTCTCTATTAATACAAGCTGGAGTGGTACTGAGTCCCACTCACACACCAGGAAAGAAGTAATTAAATCCAGGCCTCTATTTATAGCGACTGGAGTGGGACTGACCCCCACTCACACACCAGGAATGAGCCAAATCAATCCAGATCTCTATAAATACCAGCTGGAGTGGTACTGAGTGCCACTCACACACCAGGATAGAGCCAATTCAATCCAGACCTCTTTTCATAACAGGTGGAGTGGTACTGAGCCCCACTCACTCACCAGGAAGGAGCCAATTCAATCCAGACCACTATTAATACCAGCTGGAGTGGTACTTAGCCCCACTCACTCACCAGGAAGGAGCCAATTCAATCCAGACCTCTATTAATACCAGCTGGAGTGGTACTGAGCCCCACTCACACACCAGGAAAGAGCCAAATCAATCCAGATCTCTATAAATACCAGCTGGAGTGGTACTGAGTCACACTCACACACCAGGAAAGAGACAATTCAATCCACACCTCGATAAATACCAGCTGGAGTGTTACCAAGTCCCACTCACACACCAGGAAAGAGGCAATTAAATCCTGGCCTCTATTAATACCAGCTGGAGTGGTACTGAGTCTCACTCACACACCACGAAAGAGCCAATTCAATCCAGGCCTCTATTCATACCAGCTGGAGTGGTACTGAGACCCACTCACACACCAGGAAAGAGCCTTTTCAATCTTGGTCTCTATTAATATCAGCTGGAGTGGTACTGAGCCCCCGTCAAGCACCAGGAAAGAGCCAATTCAATCCACGCCTCGATTAATAGCAGCTGGAGTGGTACTCAGTCCCACTTACACACCAGGAAAAGGTCAATGCAATCCAGACCTCTATTAATACCAGCTGGAGTGGACCTGAGTCCCACTCACACACCAGGAAGGAGTCAATTCAAACCAGGCCTCTATTCATACCAGCTGGAGTGGAACTGAGTCCCACACACACACCAGGAAAGAGTCAATTCAATCCAGACTTCTATCAATACCAGCTGGAGTGGAACTGAGTCCGACTCACACACCAGGAAAGAGCTAATTCAATCCAGACCTCTATTAGTAACAGCTGGAGTGGAACTGAGTCCCACTCACACACCAGTAAAAGAGCCAATTAAATCCAGAACTCTATTAATACCAGCTGGAGTGGAAATGAGTCCCACACACACACCAGGAAAGAGTCAATTCAATCCAGACCTCAATTCATACCAGCTTGAGTGGTACTGAGCCCCACTCACACAGCAGGAAAGATCCAATTTAATCCAGACCTGTTAATACCAGCTGGAGTGGGACTGAGCCCCACTCACTCACCAGGAAGGAGTCAATTCAATCCAGATCTCTTAATACCAGCTGGAGTGGGACTGGGCCCCACTCACTCACCAGAAAAGATCCAATTCAATCCAGACCTCTTAATACCAGCTGGAGTCGGACTGGGCCCCACTCACTCACCAGGAATGTGCCAATTCAATCCAAACCTCTATTAACACCAGCTGGAGTGGTACTGAGTCCCACTCACTCAGCAGGAAAGAGCCAGTTCAATCCAGACCTCTTAATACCAGCTGGAGTGGGATTGAGCCCCACTCACACACCAGGAAAGAGCCAATTCAATCCAGACCTCTTAATCCCAGCTGGAGCGGGACTGAGCCCCACTCACTCACCTGGAAGGAGCCTATTCAATTCAGACCTCTTAATACCAGCTGGAGTGGTACTGAGTCCCACTCACTCAGCAGGAAAGAGCCAGTTCAATCCAGACCTCTTAATACCAGCTGGAGTGGGATTGAGCCCCACTCACACACCAGGAAAGAGCCAATTCAATCCAGACCTCTTAATCCCAGCTGGAGCGGGACTGAGCCCCACTCACTCAACTGGAAAGAGCCTATTCAATCCAAACCTCTATGAATACAAGCTGGAGTGGTACTGAGTCACACTCAAACACCAGGAAAGAGCCAAATCAATCCAGACCTCTACTAATACCAGCTGGAGTGGTACTGAGTCCCACTCACACACCAGGAAAGAGGCAATTCAATCCAGACCACTATTAAAACCAGCTGGAGTGGTACTGAGTCCCACTCACACACCAGGAAAGAGACAATTCAATCCACACCTCTATAAATACCAGCTGGAGTGTTACCGAGTCCCACTCACACACCAGGAAAGAGGCAATTAAATCCAGGCCTCTATTAATACCAGCTGGAGTGGTACTGAGTCTCACTCACACACCACGAAAGAGCCAATTCAATCCAGGCCTCTATTCATACCAGCTGGAGTGGAACTGAGACCCACTCACACACCAGGAAAGAGCCTTTTCAATCTTGGTCTGTATTAATACCAGCTGGAGTGGTACTGAGCCCCCGTCAAGCAAAAGGAAAGAGCCAATTCAATCCACGCCTCGATTAATAGCAGCTGGAGTGGTACTCAGTCCCACTTACACACCAGAAAAAGGTCAATGCAATCCAGACCTCTATTAATACCAGCTGGAGTGGAACTGAGTCCCACACACACACGGGAGGAGTCAATTCAATCCAGACTTCTATCAATACCAGCTGGAGTGGAACTGAGTCCGACTCACACACCAGGAAAGAGCTAATTCAATCCAGACCTCTATTAGTAACAGCTGGAGTGGAACTGAATCCCACACACACACCGGGAAAGAGTCAATTCAATCCAGACTTCTATCAATACCAGCTGGAGTGGAACTGAGTCCCACTCACACACCAGTAAAAGAGCCAATTAAATCCAGAACTCTATTAATACCAGCTGGAGTGGAAATGAGTCCCACACACACACCAGGAAAGAGTCAATTCAATCTAGACCTCTATTCATACCAGATGGAGTGGTACTGAGGCCCACTCACACACTAGGAAAGATCCAATTTAATCCAGACCTCTTAATACCAGCTGGAGTGGGACTGAGCCCCACACACTCACCAGGAAGGAGCCAGTTCAATCCAGACCTCTTAATACCAGCTGGAGTGGGACTGGGCCCCACTCACTCACCAGGAATGTGCCAATTCAATCCTGACCTCTATTAACACCAGCTGGAGTGGTACTGAGTCCCACTCACTCAGCAGGAAAGAGACAGTTCAATCCAGACCTCTTAATACCAGCTGGAGTGGGATTGAGCCCCACTCACACACCAGGAAAGAGCCAATTCAATCCAGACCTCTTAATCCCAGCTGGAGCGGGACTGAGCCCCACTCAATCACCTGGAAGGAGCCTATTCAATTCAGACCTCTATGAATACAAGCTGGTGTGGTACCGAGTCCCACTCTCACACCACGAAAGAGCCAAGTCATTGCAGACCACCATGAATACAAGCTGGAGTGCGACTGAGCCTGAATAACACAACAGGAAAGAGCCAATTCAAACCAGGTTTCTATTAATACCAGCTGGAGTGGTACTGAGTCCCACTCACACACCAGGAATGAGCCAATTCAATCCAGACCTCTTTTAATAACAGCTGGAGTGGTACTGAGCCCCACTCACTCACCAGGAAGGAGCCAATTCAATCCAGACCACTATTAATACCAGCTGGAGTGGTACTTAGCCCCACTCACTCACCAGGAAGGAGCCAATTCAATCCAGACCTCTATTAATACCAGCTGGAGTGGTACTGAATCCCACTCAAACACCAGGAAAGAGCCAAATCAATCCAGACCTCTACTAATACCAGCTGGAGTGGTACTGAGTCCCACTCACACACCAGGAAAGAGGCAATTCAATCCAGACCTCTATTAAAACCAGCTGGAGTGGTACTGAGTCCCACTCACACACCAGGAAAGAGACAATTCAATCCACACCTCTATAAATACCAGCTGGAGTGTTACCGAGTCCCACTCATACACCAGGAAAGAGACAATTAAATCCAGGCCTCTATTAATACCAGCTGGAGTGGTACTGAGTCTCACTCACACACCACGAAAGATCAATTCAATCCAGGCCTCTATTCATACCAGCTGGAGTGGAACTGAGTCCCACACACACACCAGAAAAGAGTCAATTCAATCCAGACTTCTATCAATACCAGCTGGAGTGGAACTGAGTCCGACTCACACACCAGGAAAGAGCTAATTCAATCCAGACCTCTATTAGTAACAGCTGGAGTGGAACTGAGTCCCACTCACACACCAGTAAAAGAGCCAATTAAATCCAGAACTCTATTAATACCAGCTGGAGTGGAAATGAGTCCCACACACACACCAGGAAAGAGTCAATTCAATCCAGACCTCTATTCATACCAGCAGGAGTGGTACTGAGTCCCACTCACACACCAGGAAAGATCCAATTCAATCCAGACCTCTTAATACCAGCTGGAGTGGGACTGAGCCCCACTCACTCACCAGGAAGGAGCCAATTCAATCCAGACCTCTTAATACGAGCTGGAGTGGGACTGGGCCCCACTCACTCACCAGGAAAGATTCAATTCAATCCAGACCTCTTAATACCAGCTGGAGTGGGACTGGGCCCCACTCACTCACCAGGAATGTGCCAATTCAATCCTGACCTCTATTAACACCAGCTGGAGTGGTACTGAGTCCCACTCACTCAGCAGGAAAGAGACAGTTCAATCCAGACCTCTTAATACCAGCTGGAGTGGGATTGAGCCCCACTCACACACCAGGAAAGAGCCAATTCAATCCAGACCTCTTAATCCCAGCTGGAGCGGGACTGAGCCCCACTCAATCACCTGGAAGGAGCCTATTCAATTCAGACCTCTATGAATACAAGCTGGTGTGGTACTGAGTCCCACTCTCACACCACGAAAGAGCCAAGTCATTGCAGACCACCATGAATACAAGCTGGAGTGCGACTGAGCCTGAATAACACAACAGGAAAGAGCCAATTCAAACCAGGTTTCTATTAATACCAGCTGGAGTGGTACTGAGTCCCACTCACACACCAGGAATGAGCCAATTCAATCCAGACCTCTTTTAATAACAGCTGGAGTGGTACTGAGCCCCACTCACTCACCAGGAAGGAGCCAATTCAATCCAGACCACTATTAATACCAGCTGGAGTGGTACTTAGCCCCACTCACTCACCAGGAAGGAGCCAATTCAATCCAGACCTCTATTAATACCAGCTGGAGTGGTACTGAATCCCACTCAAACACCAGGAAAGAGCCAAATCAATCCAGACCTCTACTAATACCAGCTGGAGTGGTACTGAGTCCCACTCACACACCAGGAAAGAGGCAATTCAATCCAGACCTCTATTAAAACCAGCTGGAGTGGTACTGAGTCCCACTCACACACCAGGAAAGAGACAATTCAATCCACACCTCTATAAATACCAGCTGGAGTGTTACCGAGTCCCACTCATACACCAGGAAAGAGACAATTAAATCCAGGCCTCTATTAATACCAGCTGGAGTGGTACTGAGTCTCAATCACACACCACGAAAGATCAATTCAATCCAGGCCTCTATTCATACCAGCTGGAGTGGAACTGAGTCCCACACACACACCAGAAAAGAGTCAATTCAATCCAGACTTCTATCAATACCAGCTGGAGTGGAACTGAGTCCGACTCACACACCAGGAAAGAGCTAATTCAATCCAGACCTCTATTAGTAACAGCTGGAGTGGAACTGAGTCCCACTCACACACCAGTAAAAGAGCCAATTAAATCCAGAACTCTATTAATACCAGCTGGAGTGGAAATGAGTCCCACACACACACCAGGAAAGATTCAATTCAATCCAGACCTCTTAATACCAGCTGGAGTGGGACTGGGCCCCACTCACTCACCAGGAATGTGCCAATTCAATCCAGACCTCTATTAACACCAGCTGGTGTGGTACTGAGTCCCTCTCACTCAGCAAGAAAGAGCCAGTTCAATCCAGACCTCTATTAACACCAGCTGGAGTGGTACTGAGCCCCACTCACACACCAGGAAAGAGCCAATTCAATCCAGACCTCTTAATCCCAGCTGGAGCGGGACTGAGCCCCACTCACTCAACTGGAAAGAGCCTATTCAATCCAGACCTCTATGAATACAAGCTGGTGTGGTACTGTGTCCCACTCTCACACCACGAAAGAGCCAAGTCATTGCAGACCACCATGAAGACAAGCTGGAGTGGTACTGTGTCCCACTCTCACAACAGGAACGAGCCAAGTCATTGCAGACCACTATGAATACAAGCTGGAGTGCGACTGAGCCTGACTAACACAACAGGAAAGAGCCAATTCAAACCAGGTCTCTATTAATACCAGCTGGAGTGGTACTCAGTCCCACTCACACACCAGGAAATAGGCAATTCAATCCACACCACGATAAATACCAGCTGGAGTGTTACCGAGACCCACTCACACACCAGGAAAGAGGGAATTAATTCCAGGTCTCAATTAATACCAGCTGGAGTGGTACTGAGTCCCACTCACACACCAGGGAAGAGAAATATCAATCCACACCTCAATAAATACCAGCTGGAGTGTTACTGAGTGCCACTCACACAACAGGGAAGCGACATTACGATCCAGGCCTCTATTTATAGCGACTGGAGTGGGACTGAGACCCACTCATGCACCAGGAAAGAGGAAATTCAATCCAGACTTCTATTAATACCAGCTGGAGTGGAACTGAGTCCCACTCTCACACCAGGACAGAGCCAATTCAAACCAGGTTTCTATTAATACCAGCTGGAGTGGTACTGAGTCCCACTCACATACCAGGAAAGAGCCAAATCAATCCAGATCTCTCTGAATACCAGCTGGAGTGGGACTGAGCCCCACTCACACACCAGGAAAGAGCCAATTCAATCCAGATCTCTTTTAATACCAGCTGGAGTGGTACTGAGTCCCACTCACATACCAGGAAAGTGCCAAATCAATCCAGATCTCTCTAAATACCAGCTGGAGTCGGACTGAGCCCCACTCACACACCAGGAAAGAGCCAATTCAATCCAGATCTCTTTTAATACCAGCTGGAGTGGTACTGAGTCCCACTCACACACCAGGAAAAGAGTCAATTGAAACCAGGCCTCTATTTATACCAGCTGGAGTGGAACTGAGTCCCACACACACACCAGGAAAGAGCTAATTCAATCCAGACTTCTATCAATACCAGCTGGAGTGGAACTGAGTCCGACTCACACACCAGGAAAGAGCTAATTCAATCCAGACCTCTATTAGTAACAGCTGGAGTGGAACTGAGTCCCACTCACACACCAGTAAAAGAGCCAATTAAATCCAGAACTCTATTAATACCAGCTGGAGTGGAAATGAGTCCCACACACACACCAGGAAAGAGTCAATTCAATCCAGACCTCTATTCATACCAGCTGGAGTGGTACTGAGCCCCACTCACACACCAGGAAAGATCCAATTCAATCCAGACCTCTTAATACCAGCTGGAGTGGGACTGAGCCCCACTCACTCACCAGGAAGGAGCCAATTCAATCCAGACCTCTTAATACGAGCTGGAGTGGGACTGGGCCCCACTCACTCACCAGGAAAGATTCAATTCAATCCAGACCTCTTAATACCAGCTGGAGTGGGACTGGGCCCCACTCACTCACCAGGAATGTGCCAATTCAATCCAGACCTCTATTAACACCAGCTGGTGTGGTACTGAGTCCCTCTCACTCAGCAAGAAAGAGCCAGTTCAATCCAGACCTCTATTAACACCAGCTGGAGTGGTACTGAGCCCCACTCACACACCAGGAAAGAGCCAATTCAATCCAGACCTCTTAATCCCAGCTGGAGCGGGACTGAGCCCCACTCACTCAACTGGAAAGAGCCTATTCAATCCAGACCTCTATGAATACAAGCTGGTGTGGTACTGTGTCCCACTCTCACACCACGAAAGAGCCAAGTCATTGCAGACCACCATGAAGACAAGCTGGAGTGGTACTGTGTCCCACTCTCACAACAGGAACGAGCCAAGTCATTGCAGACCACTATGAATACAAGCTGGAGTGCGACTGAGCCTGACTAACACAACAGGAAAGAGCCAATTCAAACCAGGTCTCTATTAATACCAGCTGGAGTGGTACTCAGTCCCACTCACACACCAGGAAATAGGCAATTCAATCCACACCACGATAAATACCAGCTGGAGTGTTACCGAGACCCACTCACACACCAGGAAAGAGGGAATTAATTCCAGGTCTCAATTAATACCAGCTGGAGTGGTACTGAGTCCCACTCACACACCAGGGAAGAGAAATATCAATCCACACCTCAATAAATACCAGCTGGAGTGTTACTGAGTGCCACTCACACAACAGGGAAGCGACATTACGATCCAGGCCTCTATTTATAGCGACTGGAGTGGGACTGAGACCCACTCATGCACCAGGAAAGAGGAAATTCAATCCAGACTTCTATTAATACCAGCTGGAGTGGAACTGAGTCCCACTCTCACACCAGGACAGAGCCAATTCAAACCAGGTTTCTATTAATACCAGCTGGAGTGGTACTGAGTCCCACTCACATACCAGGAAAGAGCCAAATCAATCCAGATCTCTCTGAATACCAGCTGGAGTGGGACTGAGCCCCACTCACACACCAGGAAAGAGCCAATTCAATCCAGATCTCTTTTAATACCAGCTGGAGTGGTACTGAGTCCCACTCACATACCAGGAAAGTGCCAAATCAATCCAGATCTCTCTAAATACCAGCTGGAGTCGGACTGAGCCCCACTCACACACCAGGAAAGAGCCAATTCAATCCAGATCTCTTTTAATACCAGCTGGAGTGGTACTGAGTCCCACTCACACACCAGGAAAAGAGTCAATTGAAACCAGGCCTCTATTTATACCAGCTGGAGTGGAACTGAGTCCCACACACACACCAGGAAAGAGCTAATTCAATCCAGACTTCTATCAATACCAGCTGGAGTGGAACTGAGTCCGACTCACACACCAGGAAAGAGCTAATTCAATCCAGACCTCTATTAGTAACAGCTGGAGTGGAACTGAGTCCCACTCACACACCAGTAAAAGAGCCAATTAAATCCAGAACTCTATTAATACCAGCTGGAGTGGAAATGAGTCCCACACACACACCAGGAAAGAGTCAATTCAATCCAGACCTCTATTCATACCAGCTGGAGTGGTACTGAGCCCCACTCACACACCAGGAAAGATCCAATTCAATCCAGACCTCTTAATACCAGCTGGAGTGGGACTGAGCCCCACTCACTCACCAGGAAGGAGCCAATTCAATCCAGACCTCTTAATACGAGCTGGAGTGGGACTGGGCCCCACTCACTCACCAGGAAAGATTCAATTCAATCCAGACCTCTTAATACCAGCTGGAGTGGGACTGGGCCCCACTCACTCACCAGGAATGTGCCAATTCAATCCAGACCTCTATTAACACCAGCTGGTGTGGTACTGAGTCCCTCTCACTCAGCAAGAAAGAGCCAGTTCAATCCAGACCTCTATTAACACCAGCTGGAGTGGTACTGAGCCCCACTCACACACCAGGAAAGAGCCAATTCAATCCAGACCTCTTAATCCCAGCTGGAGCGGGACTGAGCCCCACTCACTCAACTGGAAAGAGCCTATTCAATCCAGACCTCTATGAATACAAGCTGGTGTGGTACTGTGTCCCACTCTCACACCACGAAAGAGCCAAGTCATTGCAGACCACCATGAAGACAAGCTGGAGTGGTACTGTGTCCCACTCTCACAACAGGAACGAGCCAAGTCATTGCAGACCACTATGAATACAAGCTGGAGTGCGACTGAGCCTGACTAACACAACAGGAAAGAGCCAATTCAAACCAGGTCTCTATTAATACCAGCTGGAGTGGTACTCAGTCCCACTCACACACCAGGAAATAGGCAATTCAATCCACACCACGATAAATACCAGCTGGAGTGTTACCGAGACCCACTCACACACCAGGAAAGAGGGAATTAATTCCAGGTCTCAATTAATACCAGCTGGAGTGGTACTGAGTCCCACTCACACACCAGGGAAGAGAAATATCAATCCACACCTCAATAAATACCAGCTGGAGTGTTACTGAGTGCCACTCACACAACAGGGAAGCGACATTACGATCCAGGCCTCTATTTATAGCGACTGGAGTGGGACTGAGACCCACTCATGCACCAGGAAAGAGGAAATTCAATCCAGACTTCTATTAATACCAGCTGGAGTGGAACTGAGTCCCACTCTCACACCAGGACAGAGCCAATTCAAACCAGGTTTCTATTAATACCAGCTGGAGTGGTACTGAGTCCCACTCACATACCAGGAAAGAGCCAAATCAATCCAGATCTCTCTGAATACCAGCTGGAGTGGGACTGAGCCCCACTCACACACCAGGAAAGAGCCAATTCAATCCAGATCTCTTTTAATACCAGCTGGAGTGGTACTGAGTCCCACTCACATACCAGGAAAGTGCCAAATCAATCCAGATCTCTCTAAATACCAGCTGGAGTCGGACTGAGCCCCACTCACACACCAGGAAAGAGCCAATTCAATCCAGATCTCTTTTAATACCAGCTGGAGTGGTACTGAGTCCCACTCACACACCAGGAAAAGAGTCAATTGAAACCAGGCCTCCATTTATACCAGCTGGAGTGGAACTGAGTCCCACACACACACCAGGAAAGAGCTAATTCAATCCAGACTTCTATCAATACCAGCTGGAGTGGAACTGAGTCCGACTCACACACCAGGAAAGAGCTAATTCAATCCAGACCTCTATTAGTAACAGCTGGAGTGGAACTGAGTCCCACTCACACACCAGTAAAAGAGCCAATTAAATCCAGAACTCTATTAATACCAGCTGGAGTGGAAATGAGTCCCACACACACACCAGGAAAGAGTCAATTCAATCCAGACCTCTATTCATACCAGCTGGAGTGGTACTGAGCCCCACTCACACACCAGGAAAGATCCAATTCAATCCAGACCTCTTAATACCAGCTGGAGTGGGACTGAGCCCCACTCACTCACCAGGAAGGAGCCAATTCAATCCAGACCTCTTAATACGAGCTGGAGTGGGACTGGGCCCCACTCACTCACCAGGAAAGATTCAATTCAATCCAGACCTCTTAATACCAGCTGGAGTGGGACTGGGCCCCACTCACTCACCAGGAAAGTGCCAATTCAATCCAGACCTCTATTAACACCAGCTGGTGTGGTACTGAGTCCCACTCACTCAGCAGGAAAGAGCCAGTTCAATCCAGACCTCTATTAACACCAGCTGGAGTGGTACTGAGCCCCACTCACACACCAGGAAAGAGCCAATTCAATCCAGACCTCTTAATCCCAGCTGGAGTGGGACTGAGCCACACTCACTCAACTGGAAAGAGCCTATTCAATCCAGACCTCTATGAATACAAGCTGGTGTGGTACTGAGTCCCACTCTCACAACAGGAACGAGCCAAGTCATTGCAGACCACCATGAATACAAGCTGGAGTGGTACTGTGTCCCACTCTCACAACAGGAACGAGCCAAGTCATTGCAGACCACTATGAATACAAGCTGGAGTGCGACTGAGCCTGACTAACACAACAGGAAAGAGCCAATTCAAACCAGGTTTCTATTAATACCAGCTGGAGTGGTACTCAGTCCCACTCACACACCAGGAAAGAGGCAATTCAATCCACACCCCGATAAATACCAGCTGGAGTGTTACCGAGACCCACTCACACACCAGGAAAGAGGGAATTAATTCCATGTCTCAATTAATACCAGCTGGAGTGGTACTGAGTCCCAGTCACACACCAGGGAAGAGAAATATCAATCCACACCTCAATAAATACCAGCTGGAGTGTTACTGAGTGCCACTCACACAACAGGGAAGCGACATTTCGATCCAGGCCTCTATTTATAGCGACTGGAGTGGGACTGAGACCCACTCATGCACCAGGAAAGAGGAAATTCAATCCAGACTTCTATTAATACCAGCTGGAGTGGAACTGAGTCCCACTCTCACACCAGGACAGAGCCAATTCAAACCAGGTTTCTATTAATACCAGCTGGAGTGGTACTGAGTCCCACTCACATACCAGGAAAGAGCCAAATCAATCCAGATCTCTCTGAATACCAGCTGGAGTGGGACTGAGCCCCACTCACACACCAGGAAAGAGCCAATTCAATCCAGATCTCTTTTAATACCAGCTGGAGTGGTACTGAGTCCCACTCACATACCAGGAAAGTGCCAAATCAATCCAGATCTCTCTAAATACCAGCTGGAGTGGGACTGAGCCCCACTCACACACCAGGCAAGAGCCAATTCAATCCAGATCTCTTTTAATACCAGCTGGAGTGGTACTGAGTCCCAGTCACACACCAGGAAAAGAGTCAATTGAAACCAGGCCTCTATTTATACCAGCTGGAGTGGAACTGAGTCCCACTCACACACCAGGAAAGAGCCAAATCAATCCAGACTTCTATCAATACCAGCTGGAGTGGAACTGAGTCCGACTCACACACCAGGAAAGAGCTAATTCAATCCAGACCTCTATTAGTAACAGCTGGAGTGGAACTGAGTCCCACTCACACACCAGTAAAAGAGCCAATTAAATCCAGAACTCTATTAATACCAGCTGGAGTGGAAATGAGTCCCACACACACACCAGGAAAGAGTCAATTCAATCCAGACCTCTATTCATACCAGCTGGAGTGGTACTGAGCCCCACTCACACACCAGGAAAGATCCAATTCAATCCAGACCTCTTAATACCAGCTGGAGTGGGACTGAGCCCCACTCACTCACCAGGAAGGAGCCAATTCAATCCAGACCTCTTAATACGAGCTGGAGTGGGACTGGGCCCCACTCACTCACCAGGAAAGATTCAATTCAATCCAGACCTCTTAATACCAGCTGGAGTGGGACTGGGCCCCACTCAATCACCAGGAATGTGCCAATTCAATCCAGACCTCTATTAACACCAGCTGGTGTGGTACTGAGTCCCACTCACTCAGCAGGAAAGAGCCAGTTCAATCCAGACCTCTATTAACACCAGCTGGAGTGGTACTGAGCCCCACTCACACACCAGGAAAGAGCCAATTCAATCCAGACCTCTTAATCCCAGCTGGAGTGGGACTGAGCCCCACTCACTCAACTGGAAAGAGCCTATTCAATCCAGACCTCTATGAATACAAGCTGGTGTGGTACTGAGTCCCACTCTCACAACAGGAACGAGCCAAGTCATTGCAGACCACCATGAATACAAGCTGGAGTGGTACTGTGTCCCACTCTCACAACAGGAACGAGCCAAGTCATTGCAGACCACTATGAATACAAGCTGGAGTGCGACTGAGCCTGACTAACACAACAGGAAAGAGCCAATTCAAACCAGGTTTCTATTAATACCAGCTGGAGTGGTACTCAGTCCCACTCACACACCAGGAAAGAGGCAATTCAATCCACACCCCGATAAATACCAGCTGGAGTGTTACCGAGACCCACTCACACCCCAGGAAAGAGGGAATTAATTCCATGTCTCAATTAATACCAGCTGGAGTGGTACTGAGTCCCAGTCACACACCAGGGAAGAGAAATATCAATCCACACCTCAATAAATACCAGCTGGAGTGTTACTGAGTGCCACTCACACAACAGGGAAGCGACATTTCGATCCAGGCCTCTATTTATAGCGACTGGAGTGGGACTGAGACCCACTCATGCACCAGGAAAGAGGAAATTCAATCCAGACTTCTATTAATACCAGCTGGAGTGGAACTGAGTCCCACTCTCACACCAGGACAGAGCCAATTCAAACCAGGTTTCTATTAATACCAGCTGGAGTGGTACTGAGTCCCACTCACATACCAGGAAAGAGCCAAATCAATCCAGATCTCTCTGAATACCAGCTGGAG
Organism: Heterodontus francisci; assembly: GCF_036365525.1. Lineage (NCBI taxonomy): Eukaryota > Metazoa > Chordata > Chondrichthyes > Heterodontiformes > Heterodontidae > Heterodontus > Heterodontus francisci. The sequence continues at coordinate 608,907 of NW_027140392.1, forward strand.
TGGGACTGAGCCCCACTCACACACCAGGAAAGAGCCAATTCAATCCAGATCTCTTTTAATACCAGCTGGAGTGGTACTGAGTCCCACTCACATACCAGGAAAGTGCCAAATCAATCCAGATCTCTCTAAATACCAGCTGGAGTGGGACTGAGCCCCACTCACACACCAGGAAAGAGCCAATTCAATCCAGATCTCTTTTAATACCAGCTGGAGTGGTACTGAGTCCCACTCACACACCAGGAAAAGAGTCAATTGAAACCAGGCCTCTATTTATACCAGCTGGAGTGGAACTGAGTCCCACTCACACACCAGGAAAGAGCCAAATCAATCCAGACTTCTATCAATACCAGCTGGAGTGGAACTGAGTCCGACTCACACACCAGGAAAGAGCTAATTCAATCCAGACCTCTATTAGTAACAGCTGGAGTGGAGCTAAGTCCCACTCACACACCAGTAAAAGAGCCAATTAAATCCAGAACTCTATTAATACCAGCTGGAGTGGAAATGAGTCCCACACACACACCAGGAAAGAGTCAATTCAATCCAGACCTCTATTCATACCAGCTGGAGTGGTACTGAGCCCCACTCACACACCAGGAAAGATCCAATTCAATCCAGCCCTCTTAATACCAGCTGGAATGGGACTGAGCCCCACTCACTCACCAGGAAGGAGCCAATTCAATCCAGACCTCTTAATACGAGCTGGAGTGGGACTGGGCCCCACTCACTCACCAGGAAAGATTCAATTCAATCTAGACCTCTTAATACCAGCTGGAGTGGGACTGGGCCCCACTCACTCACCAGGAATATGCCAATTCAATCCAGACCTCTATTAACACCAGCTGGTGTGGTACTGAGTCCCACTCACTCAGCAGGAAAGAGCCAGTTCAATCCAGACCTCTATTAACACCAGCTGGAGTGGTACTGAGCCCCACTCACACACCAGGAAAGAGCCAATTCAATCCAGACCTCTTAATCCCAGCTGGAGTGGGACTGAGCCACACTCACTCAACTGGAAAGAGCCTATTCAATCCAGACCTCTATGAATACAAGCTGGTGTGGTACTGAGTCCCACTCTCACAACAGGAACGAGCCAAGTCATTGCAGACCACCATGAATACAAGCTGGAGTGGTACTGTGTCCCACTCTCACAACAGGAACGAGCCAAGTCATTGCAGACCACTATGAATACAAGCTGGAGTGCGACTGAGCCTGACTAACACAACAGGAAAGAGCCAATTCAAACCAGGTTTCTATTAATACCAGCTGGAGTGGTACTCAGTCCCACTCACACACCAGAAAAGAGGCAATTCAATCCACACCCCGATAAATACCAGCTGGAGTGTTACCGAGACCCACTCACACACCAGGAAAGAGGGAATTAATTCCATGTCTCAATTAATACCAGCTGGAGTGGTACTGAGTCCCACTCACACACCAGGGAAGAGAAATATCAATCCACACCTCAATAAATACCAGCTGGAGTGTTACTGAGTGCCACTCACACAACAGGGAAGCGACATTTCGATCCAGGCCACTATTTATAGCGACTGGAGTGGGACTGAGACCCACTCATGCACCAGGAAAGAGGAAATTCAATCCAGACTTCTATTAATACCAGCTGGAGTGGAACTGAGTCCCACTCTCACACCAGGACAGAGCCAATTCAAACCAGGTTTCTATTAATACCAGCTGGAGTGGTACTGAGTCCCACTCACATACCAGGAAAGAGCCAAATCAATCCAGATCTCTCTGAATACCAGCTGGAGTGGGACTGAGCCCCACTCACACACCAGGAAAGAGCCAATTCAATCCAGATCTCTTTTAATACCAGCTGGAGTGGTACTGAGTCCCACTCACACACCAGGAAAAGAGTCAATTGAAACCAGGCCTCTATTTATACCAGCTGGAGTGGAACTGAGTCCCACTCACACACCAGGAAAGAGCCAAATCAATCTAGACCTCTATTAATACCAGCTGGAGTGGTACTGAGTCCCACTCACACACCAGGAAAGAGCCAATTCAATCCGGACCGCTTAATCCCAGCTGGAGTGGGACTGAGCCCCATTCACTCACCTGGAAGGAGCCAATTCAATCCAGACCTCTATTAGCACCAGCTGGAGTGGTACTGAGACCTACTCACACACCAGGAAAGAGCCAATTCAATCCAGACCTCTTAATCCCAGCTGGAGTGGGACTGAGCCCCACTCACTCAACTGGAAAGAGCCTATTCAATCCAGACCTGTATGAATACAAGCTGGTGTGGTACTGAGTCCCACTCTCACACCAGGAAAGAGCCAATTCAATCCAGACCTCTTAATCCCAGCTGGAGTGGGACTGAGCCCCACTCACTCAACTGGAAAGAGCCTATTCAATCCAGACCACTATGAATACAAGCTGGAGTGCGACTGAGCCTGACTAACACAACAGGAAAGAGCCAATTCAAACCAGGTTTCTATTAATACCAGCTGGAGTGGTACTGAGCCCCACTCACATCAAAAGGAAAGAGCCAATTCAATCAAGACCTCTGAATACCAGCTGGAGTGGTACTGTGTCCCGCTCACACACCTGGAATGAGGCAATTCGATCTAGACCTCTATTCATACCAGCTGGAGTGGTACTGAGTCCCACTCACACACCAGGAAAAAGCCAATTCAGACGAGACTTCTTTTAATACCAGCTGGAGTGGGACTGAGCCCCACTCACACACCAGGAAAGAGCCAAATCAATCCAGATCTCTCTAAATACCAGCTGGAGTGATACTGAGTCCCACTCACACACCAGGAAAAAGCCAATTCAGACGAGACTTCTTTTAATACCAGCTGGAGTGGGACTGAGCCCCACTCACACACCAGGAAAGAGCCAATTCAATCCAGATCTCTTTTAATACCAGCTGGAGTGGTACTGAGTTGCACTCACACACCAGGAAAAAGCCAATTCAAACCAGGCCTCTATTAATACCAGCTGGAGTGGTACTGAGTCCCACTCACATACCAGGAAAGGGCCAAATCAATCTAGACCTCTATTAATACCAGCTGGAGAGGTACTGAGCCCCACTCACACATCAGGAAAGAGCCAAATCAATCCAGATCTCTCTAAATACCAGCTGGAGTGATACTGAGTCCCACTCACACACCAGGAAAAAGCCAATTCAGACGCGACTTCTTTTACTACCAGCTGGAGTGGGACTGAGCCCCACTCACATACCAGGAAAGAGCCAAATCAATCCAGATCTCTGTAAATACCGGTTGGAGTGATACTGAGTCCCACTCACACACCAGGAAAGAGCCAAATCAATCTAGACCTCTATTAATACCAGCTGGAGTGGTACTGAGTCCCACTCACAGACCAGGAAAGAGGCAATTCAATCCAGGCTTCTATTAAAACCAGCTGGATTGGGTCTGAGCCCCACTCACACACCAGGAAAGAGCCAATTCAATCCAGATCTCTTGTAGTACCAGCTGCAGTGGGACTGAGCCCCATTCACACACCAGGAAAGAGTCAATTCAATCCAGAACTCTTTTAATACCAGCTGCAGTGGTACTGAGCCCCACTCACACACCAGGAAAGAGCCAAATCAATCCAGATATCTATAAATACCAGCTGGAGTGGTACTGAGTCCCACTCTCACACCAGGACAGAGCCAATTCAAACCAGGTTACTATTAATAGCAGCTGGAGTGGTACTGAATCCCACTCACACATCAGGAAAGAGGCAATTCAATCCAATCCTCTTTTAATACCAGCTGGAGTGGTACTGATCCACACTCACCCACCAGGAAAGAGCCAATTCAATCCAGGCCTGTATTAATACCAGCTGGAGTGATACTGAGTCCCACTCACACACCAGGAAAGGGCCAATTCAATCCAATCCTCTATTAATACCAGCTGGAGTGGTACTGAGCCCCGCTCACACACCAGGAAAGATGCAATTCCATCCAGATCTCTATTAATACCAGCTGGAGTGGTACTGAGCCGCATTCACACACCAGGAAAGAGCCAATTCTTTCCAGACCTCTATGAATACAAGCTGGAGTGGGACTGAGCCTGACTAACTCAACAGGAAAGAGCCAATTCAAACCAGTCTTCTATTAATACCAGCAGGAGTGGTACTGAGTCCCACTCACACACCAGCTATGAGGGAATTCAATCCAAGTCTCTATTGATAAAAGCCGGAGTGGTACTGAGTCCCACACACACACAAGCAAAATGTGCCAATTCAATCCAGGCCACTATTATTACCAGCTGGAGTGGAACTGAGTCACACTCACACACCAGGAAAGTGCCAATTCAATCCAGGCCTCTATCAATACCAGCTGGAGTGGTACCGAGTCCCACTCACACACCAGGAAAGAGCCAATTCAATCCAGACCTCTTAAAACTAGCTGGAGTGGGACTGAGTCCCACTCACACACCAGGAAAGAGTCAGTTCAATGCAGACCTCTTAATACCAGCTGGAGTGGGACTGAGCCCCACTCACACTCCAGGAAAGAGTCAATTTAAACCAGGCCTCTATTTATACCAGCTGGAGCGGAACTGAGTCCCACTCAGACACCAGGAAAGTGCCAATACAATCCAGGCCTCTATTAATACCAGCAGGAGTGGTACTGAATCCCACACACACACCAGGAAAGTGCCAATTCAATCTAGGCCTCTCTTAATACCTGCAGAAGTGGTACATAGCCCCTTTGACACAGGAGGAAAGAGACAATTTATTCCTGAACACTATCAATACCCGTTGGACTTGCACTGAGTCCCACTCACACATCAGGAAAGTGCCGATTCAATCCAGGCCTCTATTAATACCAGCTGCAGTGGTACTGATCCCCACTCACACACCAGGAAAGTGCCAATTCAATCCAGGCCTGTATTAATACAAGCTGGAGTGGTACTGAGCCCCACTCACACACCAGGAAAGAGACCATTCAATACAGGCCTCTATTAATACCAGCTGGAGTGGTACTGAGCCCCACTCAAACACCAGGAAAGCGGCAATTCAATGCAGAGCTCGATTCATACCAGATGGAGTGGTACTGAGTCCCTCTCTAACACCAGAACAGCGCCAATTCAATACAGGTTTCTATTAATACCAGCTGGAGTGGTATTGAGTCCCTGTCGCACACCAGGAAAGAGCCAATTCAATACAGGTCTCTATTAATACCAGCTGGAGGGAGACTGAGCCCCACTCACACACCAGTAAAGTGCCAATTCAATCCAGGCCTCTATTAATACCAGCTGGAGGGAGACTGAGTCCCACACACAGACCAAGAAAGTGCCAATTCAATCCAGGCCTCTACGTAGAGCGACAGGAGCGGGACTGTGTCCCACTCAGACATCATGAAAGAGCCAATTCAATCAAGGCCTCTAATAATACCAGCTGGAGTGGTACTGAGTCCCACACACAGACCAGGAAAGTGCCAATTCAATCCAGGCCTCTACGTAGAGCGACAGGAGCGGGACTGTGTCCCACTCAGACATCATGAAAGAGACAATTCAATCAAGGCCTCTAATAATACCAGCTGGAGTGGGACTGAGTCCCACTCAAACAGCAGGAAAGAGACAATTGGAACCAGGCCTCTATTAATACCAGCTGGAGTGGTACTGGGTCCCACTCAGACACCAGGAAAGTGCCAATTCAATCCAGGCCTGTATTAATACAAGCTGGAGTGGTACTGAGCCCCACTCACACACCAGGAAAGAGACCATTCAATACAGGCCTCTATTAATACCAGCTGGAGTGGTACTGAGTCTCACTCACACACCAGGAATGTGTAAATTCAATCTAGGCCTCTCTTAATACCTGCAAAAGTGGTACATAGCCCCTTTGACACAGGAGGAAAGAGACAATTCATTTCTGAACACTATCAATACCAGTTGGACTTGCACTGAGTCCCACTCACACATCAGGAAAGAGCCGATTCAATCCAGGCCTCTATTAATACCAGCTGCAGTGGTACTGAGCCCCACTCACACACCAAGAAAGTGCCAATTCAATCCAGGCCTGTATTAATACCAGCTGGAGTTGTACTGAGTCCCACTCACACACCAGGAAAAGAGCCAATTCAATCCAGATCTCCATTAATACCAGCTGGAGTGGCACTGAGCCCCACTCACACTTCAGGAAAGGGCAAAATCAATCCAGGCTAATTTAATACCTGCTGGAGTTGTACTGAGCCCCACTCACACACCAGGAAAGAGGCAATTCAATCCAGGCCTCTATTAATACCAGCTGGAGTGGCACTGGGTCCCACTCACACATCATGAAAGAGCCAATTCAATCAAGGCCTCGAATAATACTTGCTGGAGTGGGCTGAGTCCCACTCACACAGCAGGAAAGAGACAATTGAAACCAGGCCTCTATTAATACCAAATGGAGTGGTACTGAGTCCCACTCACACACCGGAAGAGAGGCAATTCAATCCAGGCCTCTATTAATACCAGCTGCAGTGGTTCTGAGTCCCACTGACACACCAGCAAAGAGCCAATTCAATCCAGTCCTCTATTAATAACAGCTGCAGTGGCACTGATCCCCACTCACGCACCAGGAAAGCGCCAATTCAATCCAGACCTCTGTTCTTACCAACTGGAGTTGTACTGAGTCCCACTCACCAACCAGGAAATCGCCAATTCAATCCAGACCTCTATGAATGCCGGCGGGTGTGGTACTGAGTCTCTCTCAAACATCAGGAGAGAGGCAATTCAATCCAGGATTCTACGAATACCAACTGGAGTTGTACTGATTCCCACTCACACACCGGGAATGTGTAAATTCAATCTAGGCCTCTCTTAATACCTGCAGAAGTGGTACATAGCCCCTTTGACACATGAGGAAAGAGACAATTTATTCCTGACCACTATCAATACCAGTTGGAGTTGCACTGAGTCCCACTCACACATCAGGAAAGAGCCAATTCAATCCAGACCTCTATTAATAAAAGCTGGAGTAGTACTGAGCCCCACTCACACACCAGGAAAGAGCCAATTCAATCCATGCCTCTAATAATAAAAGCTGGAGTAGTACTGAGCCCCACTCACACACCAGGAAAGAGCCAATTCAATCCAGGCCTCTAATAATAAAAGCTGGAGTAGTACTGAGTCCCACTCACACCTCAGGAAAGAGCCAATTCAATCCAGACCTCTATTAATAAAAGCTGGAGTAGTACTGAGCCCCACTCACACACCAGGAAAGAGCCAATTCAATCCAGGCCTCTAATAATAAAAGCTGGAGTAGTACTGATCCCCACTCACACACCAGGAAAGAGCCAATTTAATCCAGACCATTATTAATAAAAGCTGGAGTAGTACTGAGCCCCACTCACACACCAGGAAAGAGCCAATTCAATCCAGGCCTCTATTAATAAAAGCTGGAGTAGTACTGAGCCCCACTCACACACCAGGAAAGAGCCAATTCAATCCAGGCCTCTACTAATACCAGCTGCAGTGGTACTGATCCCCACTCAGCATCCAGGAAATCGCCAATTCAATCCAGACCTCTATGAATGCCGGCTGGTGTGGTACTGAGTCTCTCTCAAACATCAGGAAAGAGCCAATTCAGTCCAGGCCACTATTAATTCCAGCTGCAGTGGTACTGATCCCCACTCACACCTCAGGAAAGAGCCAATTCAATCCAGACCTCTATTAATAAAAGCTGGAGTGGTACTGATCCCCACTCACACCTCAGGAAAGAGCCAATTCAATCCAGACCTCTATTAATAAAAGCTGGAGTGGTACTGAGCCCCACTCACACACCAGGAAAGAGCCAATTTAATCCAGGCCTCTATTAATACCAGCTGGAGTAGTACTGAGCCCCACTCACACACCAGGAAAGAGCCAATTCAATCCAGGCCTCTACTAATACCAGCTGCAGTGGTACTGATCCCCACTCACACACCAGGAAAGTGCCAATCAAATCCAGGCCTCTATTTAGAGCGACTGGAGTGGGACTGAGTCCCACTCACACATCATGAAAGAGCCAATTCAATCAAGGCCTCTAATAATACCAGCTGGACTGGGACTGAGTCCCACTCACACAGCAGGAAAGAGACAATTGAAACCAGACCTCTATTAATACCAGCTGGAGTGGCACTGAGTCCCATTCATACATCGGGAGTGTGGCAATTCAATCCAGGCCTCTATTAATACCAGCTGGAGTGGCACTGAGTCCCACTCACACACAGGAATGTGTAAATTCAATCTCGGCCTCACTTAATACCTGCAGAAGTGGTACATAGCCACTTTGACACAGGAGGAAAGAGACAATTTATTCCTGAACTCTATCAATACCAGTTGGAGTTGCACTGAGTCCCACTCACACATCAGGAAAGAGCCAATTCAATCCAGACCTCTATTAATACCAGCTGGAGTGGTACTGAGCCCCACTCACACACCAGGATACAGCCAATTCAATCCAGACGTCTTATTAACACCAGCTGGAGTGGCACTGAGTCCCACTCACACACCAGGATACAGCCAATTCAATCCAGACGTCTTATTAACACCAGCTGGAGTGGCACTGAACCCAACTCACACACCAGGAAAGAGCCAATTCAATCCAGAACTCTTATTAACACCAGCCGGATTGGTACTGAGCCCCAGTCACACATCAGGAAAGAGTCAATTCAATCCAGACCTCTATTAATACCAGCTGGAGTGGCACTGAGCCCCAGTCACACACCAGGAAAGAGTCAATTCAATCCAGACCTCTATTAATACCAGCTGGAGTGGGACTGAGTCCCAGTCACACACCAGGAAAGAGTCAATTCAATCCAGACCTCTATTAATACCAGCTGGAGTGGCACTGAGCCCCAGTCACACACCGGGAGAGAAGCAATTCAAACCAGGCCTCTATTAATACCAGCTAGTGTGGTACTGAGTCTCTCTCACACATCAGGAGACAGGCAATTCAAACCAGGCCTCTATTAATACCAGCTAGTGTGGTACTGAGTCTCTATCACACATCAGGAGACAGGCAATTCAAACCAGGCCTCTATTAATACCAGCTAGTGTGGTACTGAGTCTCTCTCACACATCAGGAGACAGGCAATTCAAACCAGGCCTCTATTAATATCAGCTAGTGTTGTACTGAGTCTCTCTCACACATCAGGAGACAGGCAATTCAAACCAGGCCTCTATTAATACCATCTAGTGTGGTACTGAGTCTCTCTCACACATCAGGAGACAGGTAATTCAAACCAGGCCTCTATTAATACCAGCTAGTGTGGTACTGAGTCTCTCTCACACATCAGGAGACAGGCAATTCAAACCAGGCCTCTATTAATACCAGCTAGTGTGGTACTGAGTCTCTCTCACACATCAGGAGACAGGCAATTCAAACCAGGCCTCTATTAATACCAGCTAGTGTGGTACTGAGTCTCTCTCACACATCAGGAGACATGCAATTCAAACCAGGCCTCTATTATTACCAGCTAGTGTGGTACTGAGTCTCTCTCACACATCAGGAGACAGGCAATTCAAACCAGGCCTCTATTAATACCAGCTAGTGTGGTACTGAGTCTCTCTCACACATCAGGAGACAGGCAATTCAAACCAGGCCTCTATTAATACCAGCTAGTGTGGTACTGAGTCTCTCTCACACATCAGGAGACAGGCAATTCAAACCAGGCCTCTATTAATACCAGCTAGTGTGGTACTGAGTCTCTCTCACACATCAGGAGACAGGCAATTCAAACCAGGCCTCTATTAATACCAGCTAGTGTGGTACTGAGTCTCTCTCACACATCAGGAGACAGGCAATTCAAACCAGGCCTCTATTAATACCAGCTGCAGTGGTACTGAGTCTCTCTCACACATCAGGAGACAGGCAATGCAAACCAGGCCTCTATTAATACCAGCTAGTGTGGTACTGAGTCTCTCTCACACATCAGGAGACGGGCAATTCAAACCAGGCCTCTATTAATACCAGCTAGTGTGGTACTGAGTCTCTCTCACACATCAGGAGACAGGCAATTCAAACCAGGCCTCTATTAATACCAGCTAGTGTGGTACTGAGTCTCTCTCACACATCAGGAGACAGGCAATTCAAACCAGGCCTCTATTAATACCAGCTAGTGTGGTACTGAGTCTCTCTCACACATCAGGAGACAGGCAATTCAAACCAGGCCTCTATTAATACCAGCTAGTGTGGTACTGAGTCTCTCTCACACATCAGGAGACAGGCAATTCAAACCAGGCCTCTATTAATACCAGCTAGTGTGGTACTGAGTCTCTCTCACACATCAGGAGACAGGCAATTCAAACCAGGCCTCTATTAATACCAGCTGCAGTGGTACTGAGTCTCTCTCACACATCAGGAGACAGGCAATTCAAACCAGGCCTCTATTAATACCAGCTGCAGTGGTACTGATCCCCACTCACACACCAGGAAAGAGGCAATTCAATCCAGGCCTCTATTAATACCAGCTGCAGTGGAACTGATCCCCACTCACACACCAGGAAAGTGCCAAATCAATCCAGGCCTCTATTAATACCAGCTGGAGTTGTACTGAGCCCCACTCACTCACCAGTTAAGAGACAATTCAATATAGGCCTCTATTAATACCTGCTGGAGTTGCACTGAGACCCACTCACACCTCAGGAAAGAGCCAATTCAATCCAGACCTCTATTAATACCAGCTGGAGTGGTACTGAGCCCCACTCACACACCAGGAAAGAACAAATTCAATCCAGACCTCTATTAATACCAGCTGGAGTGGTACTGAGCCCCACTCACACACCAGGAAAGAGCCAATTCAATCCAGGCCTCTATTAATACCAGCTGCAGTGGCACTGATCCCCACTCACACACCAGGAAAGTGCCAATTCAATCCAGGCCTCTATTTAGAGCGACTGCAGTGGGACTGAGTCCCACTCACACATCATGAAAGAGCCAATTCCATCCAGGCTTCTATTAATACCAGCAGGAGTGGTAGTGAGCCCAACAACACACAAAATAGGAGCTAGTACTATCCAGGCCTCTATTATTACCAGCTGGAGTGGTACTGAGTCCCACTTACACACCAGGAAAGAGCCAATTCAATCCAGGCCTCTATTAGTACCAGCTGGAGTGGTACTGAGCCCCACTTACACACCAGGAAAGAGCCAATTCAATCCAGGCCTCTATTAATACCAGCTGGAGTGGTACCGAGACCCTCTCGCTTACCAGGAAAGTGCCAATTCAATCCACGCCCCATTAATACTAGCTGGAGTGGGACTGAGTCTTACACACACACCAGGACAGAGCCCATTCAATCCAGTCCTCTGATTAATACCAGCTGGAGAGGTACTGAGCCCCACTCACACACCAGGGAAGAGAGAATTCAATGCAGACCTCTTATTAATACCAGCTGGAGAGGTACTAAGCCCCACTCACACACCAGGGAAGAGAGAATTCAATCCAGACCTCTTATTAATACCAGCTGGAGTTGTACAGAACCCCACTCACACACCAGGAAATAGCCAATTCAATCCAGACCTCGATGAATACCAGCTGGAGTGGTATTGAGTCCCACACACACACAAGGAATGCGCCAATTCAATCCAGACCTCTTATTAATACCAGCTGGAGTGGTACTCAGTACCACACACACACACCAGCAAAGAGCCAATTCAATCCAGATCTCTATTAATACCCAGCTGGAGTGGCACTGAGCCCCACTCAGACACCAGGAAAGAGCCAATTCAATCAAGGCCTCTATAAATACCAGCTGGACTGGGACTGAGTCGCACTCACAGACCGGGAGAGAGGAAATTCAATCCAGGCCTCTATTAATACCAGCTGGAGTGCTACTGAGTCCCAATCACACACCAGGAAAGAGCCAATTCAATACCAACCCTATTAATGCCAGCTGGAGTGGTACTGAGTCCCACTCACACACCAGTTAAGAGCCAATTCAATCCCAACCCTATGAATACCAGCTGGAGTGGTTCGGAGTCCCTATCACACACCAGGCAAGAGCCAATTCAATCCCGACCTCTATTAATACCAGCTGGAGTGGTACTGAGTCCCACTCATACATCAGTTAAGAGCCAATTCAATCCAGACCTCTATAATACCAGCTGGAGTGCTACTGAGTCCCAATCACACACCAGGAAAGAGCCAATTCAATACCAACCCTATTAATGCCAGCTGGAGTGGTACTGAGTCCCACTCACACACCAGTTAAGAGCCAATTCAATCCCAACCCTATGAATACCAGGTGGAGTGGTTCGGAGTCCCAATCACACACCAGGCAAGAGCCAATTCAATCCCAACCCTATTAATACCAGCTGGAGTGGTACTGAGTCCCACTCACACATCAGTTAAGAGCCAATTCAATCCAGACCTCTATAATACCAGCTGGAGTGCGACTGAGCGCCAAGCACACAGCAGGAAAGGGACAGTTCATTCCAGGCCTCTATTAATACCATCTGGAGTGGTACTGAGCCCCATTCACCCACCCAGAAAGAGCCAATCCAGTCCAGACCTCTATAATACCAGCTGAAGTGCGACTGAGTCCCACACACAGAGCAGGAAAGGGACAGTTCATTCCAGGCCTCTATTTAACCAGTTGTAATGGTACTGAGCCCCACACACAGACCAGAAAGAGCCAATTCAATCCAGGCCTCTACTAATACCAGCTGGAATGGTACTGAGCCCCCTCACACACCAGTAAAGAGCAACTTCCAACCAGACCTCCAATAAAAGCAGCTGGACTGGTACTGAACCCCATTCACACACCCGGAAAGAGCGAATTCAGTCCAGACCTCTTTCAATCCCAGCTGGAGTGGTTCTGAGCCCCACTCACACACCAGGAAAGTGCCAATTCAATCCAGACCTCTATAATACCAGCTGCAGTGCGACTGAGTCCCTCTCACACAGCAGGAAATGGACAGTTCATTCCAGGCTTCTATTAATCCCAGCTGGAGTGGTTCTGAGCCCCAGTCACACACCAGGAAACGGCCAATTCAATCTAGGCCTCTATTAATACCAGCTGGAGTGGAATTAACTCCCACTCACACACCAGGAAATAGCCAATTCAATCCAGATCGCTATTAATACCAGCAGGAATGGTACTGAGCCCCACGCAGACATCAGAAAGATCCAATTCAATCCAGGCCTCTATTAATACCAGCTGGAGGGGTACTGAGTCCCACTCACAAACCAGGAAAGAGCCAATTCAATTCAGGCCTCTATTAGTACTAGCTGGAGTGGTACTGAGTCCCACTCACAAACCAGGAAAGTGCCAATTCAATTCAGGCCTCTATTAATACTAGCTGGAGTGGTACTGAGTCCCACTCTCAAACCAGGAAAGTGCCAATTCAATTCAGGCCTCTATTCATACCAGCTGGAGTGGAATTAACTCCATCTCACACACCAGAAAGAGCCAATTCAATCCTGACCTCTATAATACCAGCTGGTGTGCGTCTGAGTCCCTCTCACACGCCATGAAGGTGTCAGTTCATTCCAGGCCTCTATTAATACCAGCTGGAGTGATACTGAGACCCACTCACAGCCCAGGAAAGAGCCAATTCAATCCAGGCCGCTATTCATACCAGCTGGAGTGATACTGAGTTCCACTCACAAACCAGGACAGAGCCAAATCAATCCAAACTTCTATTAATACCAGCTGGAGTGGGACTGAGGATCACTCAGACACCAGGAAAGAGGCCCATTCAATCCAGACCTCTTAATACCAGCTGGAGAGGTACTGAGCCCCACTCACACACCAGGGAAGAGAGAATTCAATCCAGACCTTTATTCATACCAGCTGGAGTTGTACTGAACCGCACTCACACACCAGGAAAGAGTCAATTGAATCCAGACCACTAATTAATACCAGCTGGAGTGGTACTGAGTCCCACTCACACACCAGGAAAGAGCCAATTCAATCCAGACCTCTGTAATACCAGCTGGAGTGCGACAGAGTCCCACTCACACAGCAGGAAAGGGACAGGTCATTCCAGGCCTCCATTAATACCAGCTGGAGTGGAATTAATTCCTAGTCACACACCAGGAAACAGCCAATTCAATCCAGACATCTATTAATACCAGCTGGAGTGCGACTGAGTCCCACTCACACAGCAGGAAAGTGACAGTTCATTCCAGGCCTCTATTAATACAAGCTGGAGTTGAACTGATCCCAACTCACAACAGGAAAGTGCCAATTCGATCCAGACCTCCATTAATAGCAGCTGGAGTGGTACTGAGTCCCACTCACACACCAGGAAAGAGCCAATTCAATCCAGACCTCTGTAATACCAGCTGGAGTGCGACTGAGTCCCACTCACACAGCAGGAAAGGGACAGTTCATTCCAGGCCTCTATTAATACAAGCTGGAGTTGTACTGATCCCCACTCACACACCAGGAAAGTGCCAATTCGATCCAGACCTCCATTAATAGCAGCTGGAGTTGTACTCAAAGAACAAAGAACAAAGAACAAAGACAATTACAGCACAGGAACAGGCCCTTCGGCCCTCCAAGCCTGCGCCGATCCAGATCCTCTATCTAAACATGTCGCCTATTTTCTAAGGGTCTGTATCTCTTTTCTTCCTGCCCATTCATGTATCTGTCTCGATACATCTTAAAAGACGCCATCGTGACCGCATCTACCACCTCCGCTGGCAACGCGTTCCAGGCACCCACCACCCTCTGCGTAAAGAACTTTCCACGCATATCCCCCCTACGCTTTTCCCCTTTCACTTTGAACTTGTGTCCTCTAGTAATTGAATCCCCCACTCTGGGAAAAAGCCTCTTGCTATCCACCCTGTCTATACCTCTCATGATTTTGTACACTTCAATCAGGTCCCCCCCTCAACCTCCGTCTTTCTAATGAAAATAATCCTAATCTACTCAACCTCTCTTCATAGCTAGCGCCCTCCATACCAAGCAACATCCTGGTGAACCTCCTCTGCACCCTCTCCAAAGCATCCACATCATTTTGGTAATGTGGCGACCAGAACTGTACGCAGTATTCTAAATGTGACTGAACCAAAATCCTATCCAACTGTAACATGACCTGCCAACTCTTGTACTCAATACCCCGTCCGATGAAGGAAAGCATGCCGTATGCCTTCTTGACCACTCTATTTACCTGCGTTGCCACCTTCAGGGAACAGTGGACCTGAACACCCAAATCTCTCTGGACATCAATTTTCCCCAGGACTTTTCCATTTACTGTAGAGTTCAATCTTGAATTGGATCTTCCAAAATGCATCACCTCGCATTTGCCCTGATTGAACTCCATCTGCCATTTCTCTGCCCAACTCTCCAGTCTATCTATATTCTGCTGTATTCTCTGACAGTCCCCTTGACTATCTGCTACTCCACCAATCTTAGTGTCGTCAGCAAACTTGCTAATCAGACCACCTATACTTTCCTCCAAATCATTTATGTATATCACAAACAACAGTGGTCCCAGCACGGATCCCTGTGGAACACCACTGGTCACACGTCTCCATTTTGAGAAACTCCCTTCCACTGCTACTCTCTGTCACCTGTTGCCCAGCCAGTTCTTTATCCATCTAGCTAGTACACCTTGGACCCCAAGCGCCTTCACTTTCTTCATCAGCCTGCCATGGGAACCTTATCAAACGCCTTACTGAAGTCCATGTATATGACATCGACAGCCCTTCCCTCATCAATCAACTTTGTCACATCCTCAAAGAATTCTATTAAGTTGGTAAGACATGAGCTTCCCTGCACAAAACCATGTTGCCTATCACTGATAAGCCCATTTTCTTCCAAATGGGAATAGATCGTATCCCTCAGTATCTTCTCCAGCAGCTTCCCTACCACTGACGTCAGGCTCACTGGTCTATAATTACCTGGATTTTCCCTGCTACCCTTCTTAAACAAGGGGACAACATTAGCAATTCTCCAGTCCTCCGGGACCTCACCCGTGTTTAAGGATGTTGCAAAGATATCTGTTAAGGCCCCAGCTGTTTCCTCTCTCGCTTCCCTCAGTAACCTGGGATAGATCCCATCCGGACCTGGGGACTTGTCCACCTTAATGCCCTTTAGAATACCCAACACTTTCTCCCTCCTTATGCCGACTTGACCGAGAGTAATCAAACATCTGTTCCTAACCTCAACATCCATCATGTCCCTCTCCTCGGTGAATACCGATGCAAAGTACTCGTTTAGAATCTCACCCATTTTCTCTGAGTCCACGCATAACTTTCCTCCTTTGTCCTTTAGTGGGCCAATCCTTTCTCTAGTTACCCTCTTTCTCCTTATATATGAATAAAAGGCTTTGGGATTTTCCTTAACCCTGTTTGCTAAAGATATTTCATGACCCCTTTAAGCCCTCTTAATTCCTCATTTCAGATTGGACCTACATTCCCGATATTCTTTCAAAGCTTCGTCTTTCATCAGCCGCCTACACCTTATGTATGCTTCCTTTTTCCTCTGAGCTAGTTTCACAATTTCACCTGTCATCCATAGTTCCCTAATCTTGCCATTTCTATCCCTCATTTTCACAGGAACATGTCTCTCCTGCACGCTAATCAACCTCTCTTTAAAAGCCTCCCACATATCACATGTGGATTTACCTTCAAACAGCTGCTCCCAATCTACATTCCCCAGCTCCTGCCGAATCTTGGTATAGTTGGCCTTCCCCCAATTTAGCACTCTTCCTTTAGGACCACTCTCGTCTTTGTCCATGAGTATTTTAAAGCTTACGGAATTGTGATCACTATTCCCAAAGTAGTCCCCTACTGAAACTTCAACCATCTGGCCGGGCTCATTCCCCAACACCAGGTCCAGTATGGCCCCTTCCCGAGTTGGACTATTTACATACTGCTCTAGACAACCCTCCTGGATGCTCCTTACAAATTCTGCTCCATCGAGACCTCTAACACTAAGTGAATCCCAGTCAATGTTGGGAAAATTAAAATCTCCTATCACCACCACCCTGTTGCTCCTACATCTTTCCATAATCTGTTTACATATTTGTACCTCTGTCTCACGCTCGCTGGTGGGAGGCCTGTAGTAAAGCCCCAACATTGTTACCACACCCTTCCTATTTCTGAGTTCTGTCCATATTGCCTCACTGCTCTAGTCCTCCATAGTGCCATCCTTCAGCACAGCTGTGATATCCTCTTTGACCAGTAATGGAACTCCTCCACCCCTTTTACCTCCCTCTCTATCCCGCCTGAAGCATCGATATCCTGGGATATTTAGTTGTGAATCATGCCCTTCCCTCAACCAAGTCTCAGTAATAGCAATAACATCATACTCCCGGGTACTAATCAAAGCCCTAAGTTTATCTGCCTTACCTACTACACTTCTTGCATTAAAACAAATGCACCTCAGACCACCAGTCCCTTTACATTCATCATCTGCTCCCTGCCTGCTCTTCCCCTTAGTCACACTCACACACCAGGAAACAGCCAATTCAATCCAGACCTCTATTCATACCAGCTGGAGTGCGACTGAGTCCCACACACACAGCAGGAAAGGGACAGTTCATTCCAGGCCTCTATTTAACCAGTTGGAGTGGTCCTGAGCCCCACACAATCACACCAGAAAGAGCCAATTCAATCCAGGCCTCTGTTAATACCAGCTGGAATGGTACTGAGCCCCCTCACACACCAGGAAAGATCAAATTCAATCCAGAACTCCAAGAAAAGCAGCTGGACTGGTACTGAACCCCATTCACACACCCGGAAAGAGCGAATTCAGTCCAGACCTCTTTTAATCCCAGCTGGAGTGGTTCTGAGCCCCACTCACACACCAGGAAAGTGCCAATTCAATCCAGACCTCAATAATACAAGCTGCAGTGCGACTGAGTCCCATTCACACAGCAGGAAAGGGACAGTTCATTCCAGGCTTCTATTAATACCAGCTGGAGTGGTTCTGAGCCCCAGTCACACACCAGGAAACGGCCAATTCAATCTAGGCCTCCATAAATACCAGCTGGAATGGAATTAACCCCCACTCACACACCAGGAAAGCGCCAATTCAATCCAGACCTCAATTAATACCAGCAGGAATGGTTCTGTGCCCCACGCAGACACCAGAAAGAGCCAATACAATCCAGGCCTCTATTAATACTAGCTGGAGGGGTACTGAGTCCCAGTCACAAACCAGGAAAGGGCAGTTCATTCCAGGCCTCTATTAATACCATTTGGAGTGGCACTGAGACCCACTCACACACCAGAAAGAGGCAATTCAATCTGGGCCTCTATTAATACCAGCTGGAGTGGTACAGATCCCCACTCACACACCAGGAAAGAGCCAATTCAATCCAGACCTCTATTCATACCAGCTGGAGTGGTTCTGAGTCCCACTCACACACCAGGAAAGAGCCAATTCAATCCCGACCTCTATTAATACCAGCTGGAGTGGTTCTGAGTCCCACTCACACACCAGGAAAGAGCCAATTCTATCCAGAACTCTATTAATACCAGCTGGAGTGGTACAGATCCCCACTCACTCCCCAGGAAAGAACCAATTCAATCCAGACCTCTATTAATACCAGCTGGAGTGGTACAGAGTCTCACGCACACACCAGGAAAGAGTCAATTCCATCCAGACCTATATTAATACCAGCAGGATTGGTACTGAACCCCACTCAGACACCAGAAAGAGCCAATACAATCCAGGCCGCTATCAATACCAGCTGGAGTTGTACCGAGCCCCACTCACACACCAGGAAAGAGACAATTCAATGCAGGCCTCTATTAATAACATTTGGAGTGGTGCTGAGTCCCACTCAAACAGCAGAGAAGAGACAGTTCATTCCATGACTCTTTTAACACCGGGTGTCTTGGCACTGTGTCCCACTCACACACCAGGAAAGAGCCAATTCAATCCAAACCTCTGTTAATACCAGCTGGAGAGGTACTGAGTCTCACTCAAACACCATGAAAGAGCCAATTCAATCCAAACCTCTTTTAATACCAGCTGGAGTGGTACTGAGCACCACTCACACTCCAGGAAAGAGCCAATTCAATCCAGGCATCTAGTCATACCAGCTGGAGTGGTATTGAGTCCCACTCACACACCAGTAAAGCGCCAATTCATTGCAGGCCTCTATTAATAACATTTGGAGTGGCACTGAATCCCACTCACACAACAGAAGGAGCCAATTCATTCCAGGCCTCTATTAATACCAGCTGGAATGGTACTGATTCTCACGGACACACCAGGAAAAAGACAATTCCATCCAGACCTCTATTAATACCAGCAGGATGGTACTGAGCCCCCCTCAGGAACGAGCAGCAACCAATTCAATCCAGGCCGCTATTAATACCAGCTGGAGTGGTACTGAGTCCCACTCACACACCAAAAAGAGCCAATTCAATCCAGACCTCTTTTCATACCAGCTGGAGTGGTTCTGAGCCCCAATCACACACCCGGAAAGAGCCAATTCAATGCAGGCCTCTATTAGTAACATTTGGAGTGGGACTGAATCCCACTCACACAGCAGAGAAGAGACAGTTCATTCCAGGACTCTATTAACCCCGGGTGATCTGGCACTGTGTCCCACTCACACACCAGGAAAGGGACAGTTCATTCCAAACATCAATCAATACCAACTGGAGTGGTACTGAGCCGCCCCACTCACCCACCAGGAAAGAGCCAATTCAATCCAGACCTCTATCAATACCAGCTGGAGTGGTACTGAGCCGCCCCACTCACCCACCAGGAATGAGCCAATTCTACCCAGACCACTATTAATAACAGATGGGGTGGTACTGAGTCCCACTCACACACCAGGAATGAGCCAATTCAATACAGGCTTCTATTAATACCGGCTGGAGTGGTACTGAACCCCACTCACCCACCAGGAATGAGCCAATTCTAACCAGACCACTAATCGAATTTAGAATTAGAACATTACAGCGCAGTACAGGCCCTTCGGCCCTCGATGTTGCGCCGACCTGTGAAACCATCTGACCTACACTATTCCATTTTCATCCATATGTCTATCCAATGACCACTTAAATGCCCTAAACGTTGGCGAATCTACTACTGTTGCAGGCAGGGTGTTCCACGCCCCTACTACTCTCTGAGTAAAGAAACTACCTCTGACATCTGTCCTATATCTATCACCCCTCAACTTGAAGCTATGTCCCCTCGTGTTTTCCATCACCATCCGAGGAAAAAGACTCTCACTATCCACCCTATCTAACCCTCAGATTATCTTATATGTCTCTATTAAGTCACCTCTCCTCCTCCTTCTCTCCAACGAAAACAACCTCAAGTCCCTCAGCCTTTCCTCGTAAGACCTTCCCTCCATACCAGGCAACATCCTAGTAAATCTCCTCTGCACCCTTTCCATAGCTTCCACATCCTTCCTATAATGCGGTGACCAGAACTGCACGCAATACTCCAGGTGCGGTCTCACCAGAGTTTTGTACAGCTGCAGCATGACCTCGTGGCTCCGAAACTCGATCCCCCTACTAATAAAAGCTAACACACCATATGCCTTCTTAACAGCCCTATTAACCTGGGGAGCAACCTTCAGGAATTTATGCACATGGACACCAAGATCTCTCTGTTCATCTACACTCCCAAGAATCTTCCCATTAGCCCAGTACTCTGCATTCCTGTTACTCCTTCCAAAGTGAATCACCTCGCACTTTTCCGCATTAAACTCCATTTGCCATCTCTCAGCCCAGCACTGCAGCCTATCTATGTCCCTCTGTAACCTACAACATCCTTCGGCACTATCCACAACTCCACCGACCTTCGTGTCATCCGCAAATTTACTAACCCACCCTTCTACACCCTCTTCCAGGTCATTTATAAAAATGACAAACAGCAGTGGCCCCAAAACATATCCTTGCGGTACACCACTAGTAACTAAACTCCAGGATGAACATTTGCCATCAACCACCACCCTCTGTCTTCTTTCAGCGAGCCAATTTCTGATCCAAATCTCTAAATCACCTTCAACCCCATACCTCCGTATTTTCTGCAATCGCCTACCGTGGGGAACCTTATCAAACGCCTTACTGAAATCCATATACACCACATCCACTGCTTTACCCTCATCCACCTGTTTGGTCACCTTCTCGAAAAACTCAATAAGGTTTGTGAGGCACGACCTACCCTTCACAAAACCGTGCTGACTATCTCTAATGAACTTATTCTTTTCAAGATGATTATAAATCCTGTCTCTTATAACCTTTTCCAACATTTTACCCACAACCGAAGTACGGCTCACAGGTCTATAATTACCAGGGCTGTCTCTACTCCCCTTCTTGAACAGGGGGACAACATTTGCTATCCTCCAGTCTTCCGGCACTATTCCTTTCGACAATGACGACATAAAGATCAAGGACAAAGGCTCTGCAATCTCCTCCCTAGCTTCCCTGAGAATCCTAGGATAAATCCCATCTGGCCCAGGGGACTTATCTATTTTCACACTTTCCAAAATTGATAACACCTCCTCCTTGTGAACCTCAATCCCATCTAGCCTAGTAGCCTGAATCTCAGTATTCTCCTCAACAACATTTTCATTCTCTACTGTAAATACTGACGCAAAATATTCATTTAACACTTCCCCTATCTCCTCTGATTCCACACACAACTTCCCACTCTAATCCTTGATTGGCCCTAATCTAACTCTAGTCATTCTTTTATTCCTGATATACCTATAGAAAGCCTTAAGGTTTTCCCTGATCCTATCCGCCAATGACTTCTCGTGTCCTCTCCTTGCTCTTCTTAGCTCTCCCTTTAGATCCTTCCTGGCTAGCTTGTAACTCTCAAGCGCCCTAACTGAGCCTTCACGTCTCATCCTAACATAAGCCTTCTTCTTCCTCTTGATAAGCGCTTCAACTTCTTCAGTAAACCACGGCTCCCTCGCTCGACAACTTCCTCCCTGCCTCACAGGTACATACTTATCAAGGACACACAGTAGCTGCTCCTTGAATAAGCTCCACATTTCGATTGTTCCCATCCCCTGCAGTTTCCTTCCCCATCCTACACATCCTAAATCCTGCCTAATCGCATCATAATTTCCTTTCCCCCAGCTATAATTTTTGCCCTGCGGTATATACCTGTCCCTGCCCATCGCTAACGTAAACCTAACCGAATTGTGATCACTATCACCAAAGTGCTCACTTACATCTAAATCTCACACCTGGCCGGGTTCATTTCCCAGTACCAAATCCAATGTGGCATCGCCCCTGGTTGGCCTGTCTACATACTTTGTCAGAAAACCCTCCTGCACACAATGGACAAAAACTGACCCATCTAAAGTACTTAATAACAGCTGGAGTGGTACTGATTCCCACTCACACACCAGGAAAGAGCCAATTCAATCCAGAATTGTGGCGAAGGGGAGTTGGAGTGAGGAGTGGAGAGTGGGGGAGGGCAGTGGGGGAGGGGAGTGGGGGATGGGAGAGGAGGGGAGTGGGGAGGGGAGTGGGGGAGCGAAGTGGGAAGAGGAGTGGAGAGGGGAGTGGAGGTGAGAGGGGAGGGGATTGTGTGAGGGGTGAGGAATAGGGGAAATGGAAGTGGAGTGGGGGTGAGGAGGGGAGTGGAGGGGAGAGGTCGAGGTGAGTGGAGGAGGGGTGAAGGATAGGGGAGTGAAAAGTGGAGTGATGAAAGGAGTGGGGGAGGAGTGTACGGGAGTGGAGATTGGGGGACGAGAGTGGAGAGTGGGAAGTGGTGGAATTGAGTCGGGAGTGGGGAGTGGGGGAGGGGAGTGGAGAGGAGGCGTAGTGGGGAGGAGAGTGGAGGCAAGTGTGGGAAGGGAGGGGAGAGGAGGCGAGTGGGAGAGGGGAGGGGAGAGGAGGCGTGTGGGGGAGGGGAGGGGAGAGGAGGCGTAGTGGGGGAGGAGAGAGGAGGCAAGTGTGGGAGGGGAGGGGAGAGGAGGCGAGTGGGAGAGGGGAGGGGAGAGGAGGCGTGTGGGGGAGGGGAGGGGAGAGGAGGCAAGTGGGGGAGGGGAGGGGAGAGTTGTGGAGTGGGGGAGGGGAGGGGAGAGTTGTGGAGTGGCAGGAGAGAGGGGGAGTGGGAGGGCTTTGGGGGAGGGGTGTGGGACATGCGGGAGGTCAGTTGGGAGTGGAAGAGTGGAGGAGGGGAGTGGGGAGGGGAGTGGGGGAGGGTAGTGGAGGTTGGGGGTAGGGGAAGGGAGGCAGAAGAGGAGTGGGGAGGTGCTGGGGAGTGTAGGAGGGGGTGTTGCGTGAGGGGGAAGGGGAGGGAAGTGTTGATGGGACTGGGGGAAAGGTGTGGGGGAAGGGATTGGGGATGGGGCGTGAGGGAGGGGGAGGGCAGAGCAGAAGGGGCACGGGGGAGGGAGAGTGGGGGAGGGTGAGTGGGATTGGGGGAGGGTAGTGGGGAGTGAGAGGGAGTGTGAGGGGAGAGGGTGGTGAGTGGGCGGTAAAGGGGACGGGAGAGAGGAGTAGGAACTAGAGTGGAGGATGCGAGTGAGGGAGGAGAGTGGGGAGTGTGGGAGGGGAGTGCAGGGGGTTGGGGAGGGGAGTAGGGGAGGGGACTGGGCAGGGGAGGGTGAGGGGAGCAGGGAGAGGAATGTGCAAGGTGGCAGTGAGAGTGGAGTGGGAAATGGGAGTGAGTTTGCAGTGTTGGTTAGGGGACGGAAGAGGGGTGTGGGGAAGGGAGGGGAGTTGGTAGGGCAGTGGAGAAGGGATGTGGGGAAGGGGACTCGTGGAGGGTAACGGCGAGGTGGATGGAAGTGGGGGAGGCGAGTGGCGGAGGGAAATGGGGTTAGCCAATGAGGAGTAGGGTAGGTGAGTGGTGGAGGGGATTGGGGAGGGGGAGAAGGGGAGAGGGAAGTGGAGTGGGGGAATAGAGTGGGGAAGGAGAGGGGGAAGGGCAGGGAGGGGGATGGGAGTGGTAGAGGGGGAGCAGGAAGGGAATAAGGGAGGGAAGTGGGGTGGGGTGCAGGGAACAGGGAGGGGAGTTGGGGAGTGGGGGTGCAAAGTTAGGGGAGTGGGGGAGGGTGAGTGGGGCAGGGGGAGGGTTGTGGGGAGGGAGAGGGGATGTGAGGGGGAGAGGGTGGTGAGTGAAAGGGTGTACGGGAGGGGAGAGAGGAGTGAGGAGTGGAGTGGCGGATGGGAGTGAGGCAGGAGAGTAGTGGAGTGAGGGAGGGAGTGGGGAATGGGGTCTTGGAGTGGGGGAGTGGAGTGAGGATGTGAGTGGAGGAGGGGGATGTGAGAAGTTAAGGGGAGTGATGCAGGGGAAGGGGAGTGGGGAGAGGGGGAGTGGAGAGGGGTAGGGAATGGGAGACGGGAGTGTGTGCAGAGTGTGGTGGGGAGGGGGAGGGAGGGGAGTGGACTGAGGAAAGGAGGGGAGTGGACAGGGCAGTCGAGAAGGGGACTCGCGGAGGGTAGTGGGGGAGGTGTGGGTTAGTGGGGGATGGTAGTGGGTAAGGGTACTGGGGGAGGGTAGTGAAAGATGGGAATGGCGGAGAGGAGTGGGGGAGGCCGATGGGAAGTAGGGGGTGGGTGTTGTGGAAGGGATTGGGGAGGGGGTAAGGCGGAAGGGGGAAGGGGAGATGGAAGGGAGTGGGGGAATAGAGTGGGGAGGGAGGGGGAAGGGCGGGGAGGGGGATGGGAGTGATAGAGGGGGAGCAGGAAGGGAATAAAGGAGGGCAGTGGGATGGAGTGCAGGGAACAGGGAGGGGGGTTAGGGGAGTGGGGGAGAGTGAGTGGGGCAGAGGGAGGGTTGTGGGGAGGGAGAGGGGATGTGAGGGGGAGAGAGAGGGTATGTGAGGGCGAGAGTGTGGTAAGTGAAGGGGTGTAGGGGAGGTTAGAGAGGAGTGGGGAGTGCAGTGGCGGATGGGAGTGAGCGAGGAAAGTGGTGGAGTGGGGGATGGATGGGGAATGGGGGCTTGGAGTGGGGGAGGTGGAGGGGGAAGGGGAGTTTGGGAATGGAGTGGGGAGGGGGATGTGGGACGGGAAGGGCAGGGGAGGGGAGAGTGGCAGGGGAGGGGGAGTAGGGGAGTGGGGAGGGGGAGGGAAGTGGGAGATGCAGGTGAGTGCGCAGCGTGTGGTGCGGGAGGGGAGAGGGGAGTGGAGTGGGGAAAGGAGGTGAGTGGACAGGGCAGTGGGGAAGGGGACTCGAGGAGGGTAGTGGGGGAGGTGTAGGGTAGTGGGGGAGGGCAGTGAAAGATGGGAGTGGCGGAGGGGAGTGGCGGAAGCCGATGAGAAGTAGGGGGTGGGTGTTGTGTAGGGGATTGGGGAGGGGGAAGGGGAGAGGTAAGGGAGTGGGGGAATAGAGTGGGCATGTTGAGGGGGAAGGGCGTGGTGGTGGGGGGTGGGGGAGGGGGAGGGGAAGGGAATGGGGAGGGTAGTGGGGGAGGGGGAGGGGAGTGGAGAGGGGAGTGGGGGAGGGGAGTTGAGGGGGAGGGGGTGTTGGGGAGGAGAGTGGAGGGGTAAGTGGGAGGTTGTTGGGGAGGAGAGGGGAGGGGGTAGGTGTTGGGGTATTGGGGAGGAGAGGGGAAAGGGACTGGGGGTGGGGGAAGGGAATGGGGGAGGGGAGTGGGGGAGGGGATTGGAGAGGGCAATGGGAGAGGGGAGGTGGGGGTGAGTGAGGAGGATGAGGGGAGTTAATGTGTGAATTGGGTAAGTGGAAAGGGGAGGGGAGTCATGAGGGGTGTGGGGAAGGGAGGGAAGTGGTGAGATAGGTATTGAAGGGGGTGAGGGAGGGAAGTGGGGGATGGGAGTGGGGGAGTGGAGTGGGAGAGGGTGTGTGGTCTTGGGGGAGTGCGAGTGGTATTGGGGGAGGGTGCGTGGGATTGGGGGAAGGTGAGTGGGATTGGGGGGAGTGGAGTGGGATTGGGGGAGAGTGAGTGGAATTGGGAGAGGGTGGTGGGGAGTGGCGTGGAGGATGTGAGTGAGGGAGTAGGGGACGTGGCAGGGGGGTGGGGATGGAGATGTGGCAAGGATATTAGGAGGGGAGTGAGAGAGCAAAGATGGGAGAGATTGAGAGGAGTGGGGGAGCGCAGAGTTGGGGGTTAGGGGAGGGGATTGGGGAGGGGAGCGGGGGAGGGGAGTGGGGGAGGGGTTGAGGTGTTGGGCAGGAGAGGAGGGTGACGAGGGGAGTGTGGGAGGGGTTGGGGTAGGGATGTGGCAAGTCGGGGAGGAGTGGTGGGATTGGCAGAAGAGTGGGGGAGGGGAGTGGGGGAGGGGAGTGGGAGAGGTGTGTTGGGGAGGGGAGTTGGGGAGGGGCGTGAGGGAGGGGTTGGGGGGTAAGGGTTGGGGAGGGAGGGGAGTGAGGGAGGGGAGTGGGGAGAGGAGTGAGGGAGGGGTCGGAGAGGGAAGGGAGTGTGGGAATGGAGTGGGGAAGAGGAGGGGGGTTCGGGGGGTGGGTGAGGGGAGTGGGAGTGGATTGGGGTGGGGAGGGTTCTGCTGGAGGGGTTTGCGGGAGAGGAGTGGGTGAGGTGAGGGAGTGGGGGAGGGGAATGGGAGACGGGACTGGGTGAAAGAAGTGGGAGTTAGGGAGGGACTAGGAAAGGGGAATGGGGGAAGGCGAGTGGGAAAATTGGAGTGAGTGTGTGAGGTGGGGTAGGGGAAAGGAGGGGAGTTAGGAAGGGGTGGGGGAGGGAAGGGCGGTGGGAGATGTGGGAGAGGAAGCGGAGTGGAGTAGGGGACTGTGAGGGGAGGGAGATGTGAGAGGTGAAGGGAGTCGCGGAGGGGAGGTCAATGGGGGCAGCGGGTGTGGAGGAGGAAAGTGGGGGAGGGGATTGAGGGATGGGAGATGAGTGGGAAGATGAGTGGGGAGGGAAATGGGGAGGGGAGTGGGCGAGTGGAGGGGTGGGGAGAGGATGGGGAGAGGAGTGGGGGAGAGGAGTGGGGGAGAGGAGTGGGGGAGAGAAGTGGGGAGAGGAGGGGTGGGGAGTGGAAGGGGAGAGGAATGGGGAGGGGACGGGTAAGGGAGTGAGTGAATGGAGTGGGTGGGATAGTAAATTGGGTTAAGGAGGGGGAAGAGAGTGGGGGAGAGGTGTTGGAGAGGGTGAGTGCGGAGGGCAGTGGACTGAGGAGGGGAATGTACGAGGGCAGTGGAGGAGGGGCGTGGGGGAAGTGAGAGTGGGGAGGGAAATGGGAGGGGAGTGGGGAGTGGGGTAGGTGAGTGGGGGAGAGGAGTGGGGGAGGGGAGCTCTTGGGGGAGGGGAGAGGCTGGGGGAGCGGTTTGAGGAAGGGGAGTGGGGGAGGGGAGTAGGGAGGAGTGGGGGAGGGGAGTGGGGGCGGAGTGGGGGAGGGGAGTGGGGGGAGGGAACTGGGGACAGGAGTGATGGGAGGGGTTGGGGAGGGAGGGAAGAGGGGGAATAGAGTGGGCAGTGGGACGTTAGGGGAGTGCAGCGCGGAGTTAGCAGAGTGGGTGAGGGGATTTGGAGTTGTGAGTGGGAGGAGTGGGGGAGGAGTGCGGGGGTAGTGGGGGAGGGTTGGAGGAGGGAAGTGTGGGAGGAGTGGTGGAGAAGTGGGGGAGGGGTGGGCGAAGGGAGTGGGGGGATGGGTTTGGGGACAGGTGTGAGAGGAGGGGTTGGGGAGTGAGGGGAGTGGAGTGGGGAGAGGGTAGTTAGGGGAATGGAGGAGGGGATTTGCAGTTGGGAGTGTGAGGGGAGTGGAGGGGAGGGGGTGGGGAGGCATGTGGGGAAGGGGCATGGATGTGGGGGGGGAGAGGTGGAATGAGGATGTAGGGGAACGAGAGTGGGTTAGGGTTAGGGTGAGTGCGGGACGGGAGTGGGGGAGGGGAGTGTGGGGAGAGTTGGGGAGGGCAGAGTGGGAGGGGAGGGGAGGGGAGTGGGGGGCGGTAGTGGAGGATGGGAGTGGGGAGTGGAGTGGGGTGGAGGAGGACGGGAGTAGGGGAGGGGTGTTTGGAAGTGGAGCGGGGTAATGGTAGGGGAGGGAGAGAAGTGGGAGATGGGAGGAAGTGGAGTGGGGAGGGGAGGGAGGGGATTGGGGGAGGGGGACAGGAGAGCGGGGAGTGGGTAGGGCTTAGGGGCACGGGAGTGGGGGTGAGGTGGGGTTGGGAGGGTAGTGAGGGTGGGGATTTGGTGCAGGGTGTTGGGGGGAGATAGAGGGGCAGGGGTATGGGCGAAGGGAGCGGGGGAGGGGCGGGGGTGAAGGTGAGTCGGCAGAGGAGTTGGGAGGGGTGTTTGGCAGGGGAGGTGGAGGTGTGGGGAGTGGGGAATGGGAGTGGGAAACGAGCGACGGTAGAGAAGGGAGTGGGGGAGGGGAGTTGACCGAGTGGGGTGGGTAGTGGCGGAGGGTAGTGGAGCAAGGTAGTGGGGGAGAGGGTTTTGAGGGTAGGGCAGATGGAGGGGAGTGGCGGATGGGTGTGTGTGAGAGGGAGTGTGGGAGTGGAAGTGTGGGATGTGAGAGGGAGGGCAGTGTGGAGGGAGACCAGGTCTGAGGGGGAGAGGATGCGAACAAGGGGTGTAGGGGAGCGAAGTGAGGAGTGGGGGACTGGTGTGGACGATAGGAGTGAGAGAGGGGAGTGGGATGTGGGAGGGGAAAGGGGAGTGGGGACCGGGGACGAGTGGGGGAGGGGTGCGTTGAGGGGAATGGCAGAATGAGAGGGGAGGTGAGTGGGGAATGCGGAAGTAGAGTGGAGGATGGGGAGTGGGGAAATAGGAGAGTCGAAGGGGAGGGTGTGTAATGGTGAGGGGGAGGGTAGTGTTAGGGGGAGGGGAGTGTGAGGGGAGGGAGAGGGTAGTGTGGAAGGAAGTTGGGGAGGGGAGTGGGGGATGGGGAGGGGAAGTGTGGCAGAGAGTGGGGAGGGGAGTTTGAGAGGAGAGTGGGGGAGTGCAATGGTCAGAAAGGAGGGGGAAAGTGGGAGGAGGAGTGTGGAAGAAGGAGAGAGTGCGAGATTGGCGAAGGGGAGAGTGGAAGGGAATGGGGGAAGGGAGTGGGGGAGAGGGTAGGGGAATGAAGAAGGGGCGGGAGGGGGAGGGGAATGAAGAGGGGGAGGGAGGGAAATGTGGGGGAATTGAAGAGGGGGAGGGAGGGGAAGGTGGAGGGGAAATAAGAGGGGGAGGGAGGGGGTGGTGGAGGGGAATGAAGAGGGGGAGGGGAGGTGGAGGGGAATGAAGGGGGCGGGAGGGGGTGGTGGAAGGGAATGCAGAGGGGCAGGGAGGTAGAGGTGGAGGGGAATGAAGAGGGGGGAGTGGGGTGGAGGGCAATGAAGAGGGGGAGGGAGGGGAGGTGGAGGAGAATGAAGAGGGGGAGGGAGGGGGAGGTGGAGGAAAATGAAGAGGGGGAGGGAGGGGGAGGTGGAGGGGGATGAAGAGGGGGAGGGAGGGTGTGGTGGAGGGGAATGAAGAGAGGGAGGGAGGGGTGGTGGAGGGGAATGAAGAGGGGGAGGGAGGGGTTGGTGGAGGAGAAAGAAGAGGGGGAGGGAGGGGGTGGTGGAGGAGAATGAAGAGGGGGAGGGAGGGGCAGGTGGAGGAGAATGAAGAGGGGGAGGGAGGGGGAGGTGGAGGGGAATGAAGAGGGAGGGAGGGGGTGGTGGAGGGGAATGAAGAGGGGGAGGGAGGGGAGGTGGAGAGGAATGGAGGGAGGGGGAGTTGGAATGGAATGAATAGGGGGTGTGAGGGGGTGGTGGAGGGGAATGAAGAGGGGGAGGGAGGGTGTGGTGGAGGGAAATGAAGAGAGGGAGGGAGGGGTGGTGGGGGGAATGAAGAGGGGGAGGGAGGGGTTGGTGGAGGAGAAAGAAGAGGGGGAGGTGGGGGTGGTGGAGGAGAATGAAGAGGGGGAGGGAGGGGCAGGTGGAGGGGAATGAAGAGAGGGAGGGAGGGGTGGTGGAGGGGAATGAAGAGGGGGAGGGAGGGGTTGGTGGAGGAGAAAGAAGAGGGGGAGGGAGGGGGTGGTGGAGGAGAATGAAGAGGGGGAGGGAGGGGCAGGTGGAGGGGAATGAAGAGGGGGAGGGAGGGGGAGGTGGAGGGGAATGAAGAGGGGAGGGAGGGGGTGGTGGAGGGGAATGAAGAGGGGGAGGGAGGGGAGGTGGAGAGGAATGGAGGGAGGGGGAGTTGGAATGGAATGAATAGGGGGAGTGAGGGTGTGGTGGAGGAGAATGAAGAGGGGGAGGGATGGTGTGGTGGAGGGGAATGAAGAGAGGGAGGGAGGGGTGGTGGGGGGGAATGAAGAGGGGGAGGGAGGGGTTGGTGGAGGAGAAAGAAGAGGGGAGGTGGGGGTGGTGGAAGAGAATGAAGAGGGGGAGGGAGGGGCAGGTGGAGGGGAATGAAGGGGGGAGGGAGGGGGAGGTGGAGGGGAATGAAGAGCTGAGGGAGGGGGAGGTGGAGGGGAATGAAGAGGGGGAGGGAGGGGAGGTGGAGAGGATGGAGGGAGGGGGAGGTGGAGTGGAATGAATGGGGGAGTGAGGGGGTGTTGGAGGGGAATAAACAGGGGGAGGGAGGGGTGGTAGAGGGGAATGAAGAGGGGGAGAGAGGGGGTATGGAGGAGAAGAGGAGGGTGTGGGATGCGGTGATGGATGATAATGAAGAGGTGGAGGGAGGGGTGGTGGAGGGGAATGAAGAGGGGGAGGGAGGCAGTGGTGGAAGGTAATGAAGAGGGGGAGGGAGGGGGAGGTGGAGGGGAATGAAGAGGGGGAGGGAGGGGATGGTGGTGGGGAATGAAGAGGAGGAGGGTGGGGGAGGTGGATGGGAATGAAGAGGGGGAGGGAGGGGGAGGTGGAGGGGAATGAATAGAGGGAGGGAAGGGTTGGAGGAGGAGAATGAAGAGGGGGAGGGAGGGGGTACGGAGGAGAAAGAAGAGGGTGTCGGAGGGGGTGATGGATGATAATGAAGAGGTGGAGGGAGGGGGTGGTGGAGGGGAATGAAGAGGGGGAGGGAGGCGGTGGTGGAGGGTAATGAAGTGGGGGAGGGAGGGGGAGGTGGAGGGGAATGAAGAGGTGGAGGGAGGGGGTGGTGGAGGGTAATGAAGAGGGGGAGGGAGGGGGAGGTGGAGGGGAATGAAGAGGAGGAGGGTGGGGGAGGTTGATGTGAATGATGAGGGGGAGGGAGGGGGAGGTGGAGGGGAATGAAGAGGGGGAGGGAGGGGGTGGTGGAGGGGAATGAAGAGGGGGAGGGAGGGGTTGGAGGAATTGAATGAGGTTGGGGCCGGAGGGGCTGGTGGAGGGGATGAAGATGGGGGAGGGGGTGGTGGATGGGAATGAAGAGGGGCAGGGAGCGGGAGGTGGGCAATGAAGAGGGGGAGGGAGCGGGAGGTGGGCAATGAAGAGGGGGAGGGAGGGGGTGGTTGGGAATGAATAAGTGGAGGGAGGGGGTGGTGGAGGGGAATGAAGAGGGGGAGGGAGGGGTTGGTGGGGAATGAAGAGGGGGTGGGAAGATGTGGTGGAGGGGAATGAAGAGGGGGAGGGAAGATGTGGTGGAGGGGAATGAAGAGGGGGAGGGAGCGGGAGGTGGGCAATGAAGAGGGGGAGGGAGGGGGTGGTTGGGAATGAAGAAGTGGAGGGAGGGGGTGGTGGAGGGGAATGAAGAGGGGGAGGGAGGGGGAGGTGGGGAATGAAGAGTGGGAGGGAGGAGGTGGTGGGGAATGAAGAGGGGGAGGGAAGATGTGGTGGAGGGGAATGAAGAGGGGGAGGGAAGATGTGGTGGAGGGGAATGAAGAGGGGGAGGGAGGGTTTGGAGGATGGGCATGAAGATGGGGAGGGAGGGGCTGGTGGATGGGAATGAAGATGGGGCGAGGGGGGCGTAATGGAGGTGAATGAACGTGGGGTTGGAGGGGTAGGTGGATGCGAATGAAGTGGGGGAGGGAGGGGGTGGTGGATGGGAATGAAGATGCGGAGGGAGGGGGTGGTGGAGGGGAATGAAGAGTGGGAGGGAGGGGGAGGTGGAGGGGAATGAAGAGGGGGAGGGAGGGGGTGGTGGAGTGGAATGGAGAGGGTGAGGGAGGGGGTGGTGGAGTGTGGTAGCGGAGTGGGTGATGGGTTTGGGGTAGGTGTGTGGGGTAGGGGTGTGGGGTAGGGGCGTTGTGGAGCGGAGTGCGGTCTGGGAAGTGGGGGAGGGTAGTGGGGGATGGCAGTGTGGGGTGGGAGTGTGGTAGAGACGGGCAGTGAGGACGTGAATGTAAGCGGAGCGGGGTAGGGGTGTGGGAGAGGGGAGTGGGGGAGTGGGGTAGGTTAGTGTGAGAGGGGAGTTGGGGAGTGGGGGAGGGGAATGGGGAGGCGAGTGAGGGAGGGCAGCGGGGGAGGGTAGTGGGTGAGGGGAGTGGGGGAGGGGAGTGGGGATGGGTTTGAGGGAGGGGAATTGTGGAAGGGGGTTGTCGAGGGGGTGGGGTAGGGGAGTGGGGTATGGGAGTTGTTGAGGGGACTGGGGGAGATGAGTTAGGGTGCGATGTTGGGGAGCGGAGTTGGGGAGGGGAGTTAGGGAGGGGAGTTGGGGAGGGGAGTGGGGAAGGGGAGTGAGGTAGGGGAGTGGGGTAGGGGAGTGAGGTAGGGGAGTGCGGTAGGGGAGTGAGGTAGGGGAATGTAGGAGGGCAGATGGGGAGGGGAGTGGGGGAGAGGAGTGGGGGAGGGGTGTTGGTAAAGTGTGTGGGTTAGGGGAGTGGGGGAGGGGATTGAGGTAGGGTTATGGGGAGGGGATTGAGGTAGTGGATTGGGGGAGGGGAGTGGGGGAGGGGAGTGGGGTGGGGTAGTGGGGTAGGGGAGTGGTGGAGTGGGGTGGGGTAGTGTGGTAGGGGAGTGGTGGAGTGGAGTGGGGTGGGGTAGTGGGATGGGGTAGTGGGTTAGGAGAGTGGAGATGGGGAGTGGGGGTGCAGAGTGGTGTCAGGGAGAGTGGTAGGGGTGGGCTCTAAGGAGGTGGAGGGAAGGGGAGTGGGTTGGGAGTTGGGGAGGGGAGTTGGAGAGGGAAGTGGGGTAGGGGAGTGGGGTGGGGAGTGAGGTAGGGGAGTGGGGGAGGGGAGTGGGGGAGGGAAGTGGGGTGTTGGAGTGGCTGAGGGGAGTGGCGGATGGGAGTGGATGAGGGGAGTCGGGGAGGGGAGGGCAGTGAGGAGGTGGAGGAAAGGGGAGTGAGGCAGGGCAGTGGGGTTGGGGAGAGCAGTGAGGATTTGGCGGGAAGGGGAGTGGGGAGGGTAATGGGGAGGGGAGTGGGGGAAGGGTGTGTGATAGGTCAGTGGAGTAGGGGAGTGGGGTAGGGGTGTGGGGTAGGGGTGTGGGAAAGGCGAGTGGGGTAGGGGAGTGGGGGTGGGGAATGGGGGAGGGGAGTGGGGGAGGGGAGTGAGGTAGATGTATGGGAGAGCGGATAGAGGGAGTGGAATGGGGGAAGGGATTGGGGGAAGGGAGTGGGGTAGGGTCGTGGGGGCGGTAACTGGTGGAGTGGAGTGAGGTAGGGCAGTTCGAGATGGGAGTGGAGTGGGGGTGTGGGGTAGGGGAGGGCAGTGAGCAGGTGGAGGGAAGGGGAGTGACGTGGGGAGTGAGAGAGGCGGTGGCGTAGGGGAGCTGGGTAGGGGAGGGCAGTGAGGAAGAGAATGAAGGGGAGTGGAGGAGGGAAGTGAGTTAGGGGAGTGGGGTAGGGGAGTGGGAAGGTGCAGTGGGAAAGGGGAATGGGTAGGGGAGCGCAGTGAGGAGGTGGAGAGAAGGGGAGTGGGGGAGGGTATTGGGGTCGGAGTGTTGGGAAGCGGAGTTGGGTAGGGGTGTGGGTTACGGGTGTGGTGTCAGGGAGTGGGGTAGGGGAGTGTATTAGCAGAGTGGGGTAGGGTCGTAGGGGAGCGAGTGGGGTAGGGGTGTGGGGGAGGCATGTGGGGTCGTGGAGTGGGGTAGGGGAGTTGTGGAGGGGAGTGCTGAAGGGGAGTGGGGGAGTGGAGCAGGGTAGGGAAGTGGGGTAGGGGAGTGGGGAAGGGTAGTGGGGGATGGGAGTGTGGTAGGGGAGGGCAGTGAAGAGGTGCTGGGAAGCGGAGAGGTGTACGGGAGTGGGGGGAGGGGAGTGGGTGAGGGGGTGGGGTATGGAAGTGGGGCAGGGGAATGGGGAAGGGGAGTCGGGTAGTGGAGTTGGGTAGGCGAGTGATTTAGGGGATTGGGGCAGGGGAGCGCAGTGAGGAGGTGGAGGGAAGGGGAGTGGGGGAGTAGAGTGGGGCAGGCGTCTGGGGTAGGGGAGTTGGGTAGTGGAGGGCAGAGAGGAGGTATGGGAAGAGGAGTGGGGGAGGGGTGTGGGGTAGGAGAGTTGGGGTGCGGAGTGGGGGTCGGGGAGTGGTATCGGGGATTGGGGTGGGGGACTGGGGGAGCAGAGTGGCGGAGGGGAGTGTGGTATGGGCGTGGTAACGGGGGTTGGATAACGGAGTCGGGTAGGGGAGTTGTGAAGGGGAGTGCGGTAGGTGAGTGAGGGAGCGTGGTGGGGGATAGGTGTGTGGTAGGGGAGGGAAGTGAGGAGGTGCAGGGAATCGGAGTGGTGGACGGGAGGGGAGTGGGGGAGGGGGTGGGGTAGGGGAGTGGGGGAGGAGAGTGGGGGAGGCGAGTGGGGGAGGCGAGTGTGGGGAGGGGAGTGGGGAGGGGAGTGCGGTAGGGGTTTTGGCGTAGGGGATTTGGGGAAGGGAGTGCGGGAGGGGAGTGGGGGAGGGGAGTGCGGGAGGGGAGTGGGGGAGGGGAGTGGGGAGGGGAGTGGGGAGGGGTGTGGTGGAGGTTAGTGTGATGGGGAGTGGGGGAGGGGAGTGGGGGAGGGGAGTATGGGAGGAGAGTTGGGGAGGGTAGAGTGTTAGGGGAGTGAGGGAGCGGAGTGGGGGAGGGGAGTGGGGGAGGGGAGTGAGGAAGGGGAGTTGAGGAGGGGAGTGGGGGAGAGGGGTGGAGTAGGGCAGTGGGGTATGGGATTAGGTGAGGGGAGCGGGCGAGGAGAGCTGGGGAGGGGTGTGGGGTAGGGGTGTGGGTAGCAGAGTGGGGGAGGGGAGTTGAGGCAGGGAGTGAGGTGAGGAGTGGGGGAGGGGTGTTGTGGTGGAGGGGAGTGGTGGAGGGGTGGGGGAGGGGAGTGGGGAGGGGATTGGGGGAGGGGAGTGGGAACCTGGGAGTGGGGGAGGGGAGTGGGGGAGGGGAGTGGGGGAGGGTTGTGGGGGGGGAATGGGGAATGGGAGTTGGGAGGGGAGTGGGGGAGGGGAGTGGGGGAGGAGTGTGGGGGAGGGGAGTGGGGAGGGGAGTGGGGAGGGGAGTGGGGAGAGGCGTGATGCAGGGGAGCTGAGGAGGGGAGTTGAGGCAGGGGAGTTGATGCGGGGAGAGGAGTGTGGGAGAGGAGTGGGGAGAGGAGTGGGGGAGAGGAGTGGGGTAGAGGAGTGGGGGAGGGGATTAGGGGACGGCGTGGGGGACGGGCGTGGGGGAGTGGGGTCGGGTTGTGGGGTCGGGGAGTGGGGTCGGGGTGTGGGTTCGGGGTGTGCGGTCGGGGAGTGGGGTCTTCGAGTGGGGACAGGGAGTGGGGTCGGGGAGTGGTGTCGGGGAGTGAGGGAGGGGAGCGCAGTGAGGAGGTGGAGGGAAGGGGAGTGGGGGAGTGGAGTGGGAGAGGTGTCTGGGGTAGGGGAGTTGGGTAGTGGAGGGCAGTGAGGAGGTGGAGGGAAGGGGAGTGGGGAGGTGTGTGGAAGGAGAGTTGGGGAGCGGAGTGGGGTAGGGGAGTGAGGTAGGGGAGTGGGGTAGGGGAGTGGGGTAGGGGAGTGGGGTATGGGAGTGGGGTAGGGGTGTTGTGCCGATGAGTTTGGTAGGGGAGTGGGAGAGCGGAGTGGGGGAGCAGAGTTGGGGAGGGGAGTGTGGTAGGGCAGTGTGGTCGGGGAGTGTGGTAGGGGTGTGGTGACGTGGGTTTGGGTAGGGGAGTCGGGTGGGGGAGTTGTGGAGGGTTGTTGTGCAGGGGAGAGCAGTAGGCGAGTGGGGGAGGGGATTTGGGGTCGGGGATTTGGGGTCGGGGATTTGGGGTGGGGGATTTGGGGTTGGGGATTTGGGGGAGGGGAGTGGGGAGGGGAGTGGGGGAGGGGAGTGGGGGACGTGAGTGTGGGAGAGGAGTGGGGGAGTGGAGTGGGATAGGGAAGTTGGCTATCTGAGTGAGGGAGCGTAGTGGGGGATAGGTGTGTGGTAGGGGTGGGCAGTGAGGTGGTGCAGGGAATCGGAGTGGTGGACGGGAGGGGAGTGGGGGAGGGGGTGGGGTAGGGGAGTGGGGGAAGCGAGTGGGTGAGGTGAGTGGGGGAGGGGAGTGGGGGAGGGGAGTTGAGGAGAAGGAGTGGGGTAGGGGGGTGGAGTAGGGGAGTGGGGTATGGGAATATGTGATGGGAGTGGGGGAGGAGAGTTGGGGAGGGGAGTGGGTAGGGGTGTGGAGTAGGGGAGTGGGGGAGGGGAATTGAGGCAGGGAGTGAGGTGAGGAGTGGGGGAGGGGTGCTGTGGTGGAGGGGAGTGGGTGAGGGGAGTGGGGGAGGGGAGTGGGGGAAGGGAGTGGGAACATGGGAGTGGGGGAGGGGAGTGGGGGAGGGGAGTGGGGGAGGGTTGTGCGGTAGGGGAATGGGGAATGGGAGTGGGGAGGGGAGTGGGGAGGGCAGTGGGGGCGGGGAGTGGGGAAGGGGTGTGGGGGAGGGGAGTGGAGAGGGGAGTGGGGGAGGGGAGTGGGGAGGGGCGTGATGCAGGGGAGTTGAGGACGGGAGTTGAGGCAGGGGGGTTGAGGAGGGGAGTTGTGGCAGGGGAGTTGAGGCGGGCAGGGGAGTATGGGAGAGGAGTGGGGGAGAGGAGTGGGGCAGAGGAGTGGGGGAGAGGTGTGCGGAGAGGAGAGGTGATGAGAGTGGGGTAGAGGAGTGGGGGAGGGGATTAGAGGAGGGCGTGGGGGACGGGCGTGGGGGAGTGGGGTCGGGTTGTGGGGGTCGGGTTGTGGGGTCGGGGAGTGAGGGTCGGGGAGTGGGGTCGGAGCGTGGGGTCGGGGAGTGAGGGAGGGGAGCGCACTGAGGAGGTGGAGGGAAGGGGAGTGGGGGTGTGGAGTGGGAGAGGTGTCTGGGATAGGGAAGTTGGGTAGTGGAGGGCAGTGAGGAGGTGGAGGGAAGGGGAGCGGGGAGGAGGGTATTGTAGGAGAGTTGGGGAGCGGCGTGGGTTAGGGGAGTGGGGTAGGGGAGTGGGGTAGGGGAGTGGGGTAGGGGAGTGGGGTAGGGGTGTGGTGCCGGGGAGTTTGGTAGGGGAGTGGGAGAGCGGAGTTGGGGAGCAGAGTGGGGGAGGGGAGTGTGGTAGGGGAGTGTGGTAAGGGAGTGTGGTGAGGGAGTGGTGACGGGGGTTTGGGTAAGGGAGTCGGGTCGGGGAGTCGGGTCGGGGAGTTGTGGAGGGGGTTTGTGGAGGGGAGAGCAGTAGGCGAGTGGGGGAGGGGATTTGGGGTGGGGATTTGGGGTAGGGGATTTGGGGTAGGGGATTTGGGGGATGGGATTTGGGGGAGGGGAGTGGGGGAGGGGAGTGGGGGAGGGGAGTGGGGGTGAGGAGTGGGGGAGAGGAGTGGGGAAAAGGAGTGGGGGAGTGGATTGGGGGAGGGGTGTTGCGGAGAGGAGAGGGGAGAAGAGTGGGGTAGAGGAGTGGGGGAGGGGATTAGGGGAGGGGCGTGGGGGGAGGAGATTAGGGGAGGGGCGTGGGGGAGGGGGTACGGGGAGTGGGGTCGGGGAGAGGGGTCGGGGAGAGGGGTGGGGGAGTGGGGTCGGGGAGTGGGGGAGGGGAGAGCAGTGAGGAGGTGGAGGGAAGGGGAGTGGGGATGTGGAGTGGGGGAGGTGTCTGGGGTAGGGGAGTTGTGTAGTGGAGGGCAGTGAGGTGGTGGAGGGAAGGGGAGCGGGGGAGGAGTGTGGGTTAGGAAAGTTGGGGAGCGGAGTGGGTTAGGGGAGTGGGGTAGGGGTGTGATGCAGGGGAGTGGGGTCGGGGAGTGAGGGAGGGGAGCGCAGTGAGGAGGTGGAGGGAAGGGGAGTGGGGGAGTGGAGTGGGAGAGGTGTCTGGGGTAGGGGAGTTGGGTAGTGGAGGGCAGTGAGGAGGTGGAGGGAAGGGGAGCGGGGAGGAGTGTGGGGTAGGAGAGTTGGGGAGCGAAGTGGGGTAGGGGTGTAGAGTAGGGGAGTGGGGTAACGGAGTGGGGAAGGGGCGTGGTGCCGGGGAGTTTGGTAGGGGAGTGGGAGAGCGGATTGGGGGAGCGGAGTGGGGGAGGGGAGTGTGGTAGGGGAGTGTGGTAGGGGAGTGTGGTAGGGGTGTGGTGACGTGGGTTTGGGTAGGGGAGTCGGGTAGGGGAGTTGTGGAGGGGGTTTGTGGAGGGGAGAGCAGTAGGCGAGTGGGGGAGGGGATTTGGGGTTGGGGATTTGGGGTAGGGGATTTGGGGGAGGGGATTTGGGGGAGGGGAGTGGGGGAGGGGAGTGGGGGAGGGGAGTGGGGAGAGGAGTGGGGGAGAGGAGTGGGGGAAAGGAGTGGGGGAGTGGATTGGGGAGGGAAGTGGGGTAGGTGAGTGAGGGAGCGTTGTGGGGGATAGGTGTGTGGTAGGGGAGGGCAGTGAGGTGGTGCAGGGAATCGGAGTGGTGGACGGGAGGGGAGTGGGGGAGGGGGTGGGGTAGGGGAGTGGGGGAGGCGAGTGGGGGAGGCGAGTTGGGGAGCCGAGTGGGGGAGGGGAGTGGGAGAGGGGAGTGCGGTAGGGGTTTTGGGGTAGGGGATTTGCAGAGGGGAGTGGGGGAGGGGAGTGGGGGAGGGGAGTGATGAGGGGAGTGGGGGAGGGGAGTGGGGGAGGGGAGTGGGGAGGGGTGTGAGGAGGGTTGTGGGGGAGGTTAGTGTGGTAGGGGAGTGGGGGAGGGGAGTGGGGGCGGGGAGTATGGGAGGAGGGTTGGGGAGGGTAGAGGGTTAGGGCAGTGAGGGAGGGGAGTGGGGGTGGGGAGTGAGGGAGGGGAGTGGGGGAGGGGAGTGAGGAAGGGGAGTTGAGGAGGGGAGTGGGGGAGGGGTGGTGGAGTAGGGGAGTGGGGTATGGGATTAGGTGAGGGGAGTGGGGAGGAGAGTTGGGGAGGGGAGTGGGGTAGGGGAGTGGAGTAGGGGGGTGGGGGAGGGGAGTTGAGGCAGGGAGTGAGGTGAGGAGTTTGGGAGGGGTGTTGTGGTGGAGTGGAGTGGGGGAGGGGAGTGGGAACCTGGGAGTGGGGGAGGGGAGTGGGGGAGGGGAGTGGGGGAGGGTTGTGGGGGAGAGGAACGGGGAATGAGAGTGGGGAGGGGAGTGGGGTAGGGGAGTGGGGGAGGGGAGTGGGGGAGGGGTGTGGGGAGGGGAGTGTGGAGGGGAGTGGGGAGGGGAGTGGGGAGGGGCGTGATGCAGGGGAGTTGAGGAGGGGAGTTGAGGCAGGGGAGGTGAGGCAGGGGAGTTGAGGCGGGGAGGGGAGTGTGGGAGAGGAGTGGGGGGGAGGAGTGGGGCAGAGGAGTGGGGGAGGGGTGTTGCGGAGAGGAGAGGGGAGGAGAGTGGGGTAGAGGAGTGGGGGAGGGGATTAGGGGAGGGCGTGGGGGACGGGCGTGGGGGAGTGGGGTCGGGTAGTGGGGTCGGGGAGTGGGGTCGGGGAGTGGTGTCGGGGAGTGGGGACGGGGAGTGAGGGATTGGAGCGCAGTGAGGAGGTGGAGGGAAGGGGAGTGGGGGAGTGGAGTGGGAGAGGTTTCTGGGGTAGGGGAGTTGGGTAGTGGAGGGCAGTGAGGAGGTGAAGGGAAGGGGAGCGGGGAGGAGTGTGGGGTAGGAGAGTTGGGGAGCAGAGTGGTGTAGGGGAGTGGGGTAGGGGAGTGGGGTAGGGGTGTTATGCCGGGGAGTTAGGTAGGGGAGTGGGAGTGCGGAGTGGGGGAGCGGAGTGGGGG
The DNA here is from genome assembly GCF_036365525.1 of Heterodontus francisci. Taxonomy (NCBI): domain Eukaryota; kingdom Metazoa; phylum Chordata; class Chondrichthyes; order Heterodontiformes; family Heterodontidae; genus Heterodontus; species Heterodontus francisci. The sequence goes on from NW_027140392.1 coordinate 648,583, forward strand.
AGGGGAGTGTGGTAGGGGAGTGTGGTAGGGGAGTGTGGTAGGGGAGTGTGGTGGGGGAGTGGTAACGGGGGCTTGGGTAGGGGAGTCGGGTAGGGGTGTCGGGTCGGGGAGTTGTGGGGGGGTTGTGGAGGGGAGAGCAGTAGGCGAGTGGGGGAGGGGATTTGGGGTAGGGGATTTCGGGTAGGGGATTTGGGGGAGGGGATTTGGGGAGGGGAGTGGGGGAGTGGACTGTGGGAGAGGAGTGGGGGAGAGGAGTGGGGGAGAGGAGTGGGGGAGGGGTGTTGCGGAGAGGAGAGGGGAGAAGATTGGGGTAGAGGAGTGGGGGAGGGGATTAAGGGAGGGGCGTGGGGGAGGGGATTAGGGGAGGGGCGTGGGGGAGGGGGGTCGGGGAATGGGGTCTGGGAGTGGGGTCGGGGTTTGGGGTCGTGGAGTGGGGTCGGGGAGAGGGGTCGGGGAGAGGGGTCGGGGAGAGGTGTAGGGGAGTGAGGGAGGGGAGTTGATGAGGGGAATGGTGACGGGCGGTTGGGTAGCGGAGTCAGGTAAGGGAGTTGTGGAGGGGGGTTGTGGAGGGGAGAGCAGTAGGCGAGTGGGGGAGGGGATTTGGGGTGGGGGATTTGGGGAGTGGATTTGGGGGAGGGGATTTGGAGAGGGCAGTGGTGGAGGGGAGTGGGGGAGGGGAGTGGGGCGGTGTGTGTTGGTGGTTAGTGTGGGAGGGGAGTGGGGGAGAGGTGTGGGGGAGGGGAGTGGGGGTGTGGAGTGGGGGAGTGGTTTGGGGAGGGGAGAGGGGAAGGGGAGTGGGGGAGGGGAATGGGGGAGGGGTGTTGCGGAGAGGAGAGGTGAGGAGAGTGGGGTAGAGGAGAGGGGAGGAGAGTGGGGTAGAGGAGTGGGGGAGTGCATTAGGGGAGGGGATTAGGTGAGGGGCATGGGGGTGGGGTAGAGGAGTGGTGGAGTGGGGTTGGGGAGTCGGATGGGGAGTGGGGAGTGGGGTAGGGTGAGTGGGGTCGGGTGAGTGGGTCGGTGAGTGGGTCGGTGAGTGGGGTCAGGGAGTGGCGTCAGGGAGTGGGGTCGGGGAGTGGAGTAGGGATGTGGGTTAGGGGAGTGGGGTCAGGGAGTGGTGTCAGGGAGTGGGGTCGGGGAGTGGAGTAGGGATGTGAGTCAGGGGAGTGGGGGAGAGGAGTGTGGTAGGGGAGTGGGGGAGGGGAGTGGGGGAGGGGAGTGGGGGAGGGGAGTTGGGGAGTGTAGTGGGTTAGGGAAATGGGGGAGGGTAGTGGGTTAGGGGAGTGAGGGAGGGGAGTAGGGGAGGGGAGTTAGGGAGGGGAGTTGAGGAGGCGTGTGAGGGGGTGGAGTGGAGTAGGGGAGTGGTGTATGGGAGTGGAGTAAAGGAGTGTGGCAGTGGAGTGGGGTAGGGGAGTGGGGTAGGGGAGTGGGGTAGGGGATTGGATGAGGGGAGTGGGGGAGGAGAGTGGGGTAGGGGAGAGGGGGAGGGGAGTGGGGGAGGGGAGTGGGGGAGGGGAGTGGGGGAGGGGAGTGGAGGATGGGAGTGCGGTAGGGGAATTGGGGCAGGGGATTTGGGAGAGGGGAGTGTGGTAGGGGATTTGGTGTAGGGGATTTGGGGGAGGGGAGTGGGGGAGGGGATTAGGGGAGGGGAGTGAGGGAGGGGAGTGGGGGAGGGCAGTGGGGGAGAGGAGTGGGGGAGGGGTGTTGCTGAGAGGAGTGGGGGAGGAGAGTGGGGTAGAGGAGTGGGGGAGGGGATTATTGGAGGGGCATGGGGGTGGGGAGTGGGGTTGGGTTGTGGGGGTGGGGAGTGGGGTCGGGTGAGTGGTGTCGGGTGAGTGGTGTCGGGTGAGTGGTGTCGGGTGAGTGGGGTCGGGTGAGTGGGGTCCGGTGTGTGGGGTCCGGTGAGTGGGGTCGGGGTGTGGGGTCGGGGAGTGGGGTCGGGGAGTGGGGTCGGGGAGTGGGATAGGGGAGTGGGGGAGGAGAGTGTGGTAGGGGTGTGGTGACGGGGAGTTGGGTAGGTGAGTCGGGTAGGGGAGTTGTGGAGGGGAGTGCGGTATGCGAGTGGATTGGGGGAGGGGATTTGGGGTAGGGGATTTGGGGTAGGGGATTTGGGGTAGGGGATGTGAGGTAGGGGTGTGGGGGAGGGGTGTGGGGGAGGGGAGTGGGTGAGGGTAGTGGGGGAGGGTAGTGGGGAGGAATGTGGGGAGGTTAGTGTGGGGGAGGTTAGTGGGGGAGGGGAGTGGTGGAGGGGAGTGGTGGAGGGGAGTGGGGGAGGGGAGTGTGGTTGGGGTGTGGTGACGGGGAGTTGGGTAGGGGAGTCGGGTAGGGGAGTTGTGGAGGGGAGTGCAGTATACGAGTGGAGTGGGGGAGGGGAATTGGGGGAGGGGATTTGTGGGAGGGCATTTGGGGGTAGGGATTTGGGGTCGGGGATTTGGTGGAGGGGATTTGTGATAGGGGATTTGGGGTAGGGGACTGGGGGAGGACTGTGGGGAGGAGTGTGGGGAGGAGTGTGGGGAGGAGTGTGTAGGAGGGGAGTGTGGGAGGGGAGTGGGGGAGAGGAGTGGGGAGGGGTGTTGCAGAGAGGAGAGGGGAGAAGAGTGGGGTAGAGGAGTGTGGTAGGGGAGTGTGGTCGGGGAGTGTGGTAGGGGAGTGGTGACGGAGGGTTGGGTAGGGGAGTCGGGTAAGGGAGTTGTGGAGGGGGTTTGTGGAGGGGAGAGCAGTAGGCGAGTGGGGGAGGGTATTTGGGGTATGGGATTTGGGGTATGGGATTTGGGGGAGGGGATTTGGGGAGGGGAGTGGGGGAGGGGAGTGGGGGAGGGGAGAGGGGGTGTGGAGTGGGGGAGTGTAGTGGGGGTGTGGAGTGGGGGAGTGGTTTGGGGAGGGGAGATGGGGAGGGGAGTGTGGGAGGGGAATTGGGGAGGGGTGTTTCGGAGAGGAGAGGTGAGGAGAGTGGGTTAGAGGAGAGGTGGGGAGAGAGGGGTAGAGGAGTGGGGAGGGGATTAGGAGAGGGGATTAGGGGAGGGGCATGGTCGTGGGGAGTGGGGTTGGGGAGTGGGGTTGGGAAGTGGGATGAGGAGTGGGGAGTGGGGTAGGCTGAGTGGGGTCGGGTGAGTGGTGTCGGGTGAGTGGGGTCGGGTGAGTGAGGTCGGGTGAGTGGGGTCGGGGTGTGGGGTAGGGGAGTGGGGTCGGGGAGTGGGGTCGGGGAGTGGGGTCAAGGAGTGGGGACGGGAAGTGGGGTCGGGGAGTGGGGTCAGGGAGTGGGAGAGGGGAGTGGGGGAGGGGAGTGTGGTAGGGGTGTGGTGACGGGGGGTTGGGTAGGGGTGTCGGGTAGGGGAGTTGTGGAGGGGATTGGGGAGGGGATTTGGGGTAGGGGATTTGGGGTAGGGGAATTGGGGTACGGAAGGTGGGGTACGGAATTTGGGGTACGGAATTTGGGGTACGGAATTTGGGGTAGGTGAGTGGGGGAGGGGAGTGGGGGAGGGGAGTTGGGGAGGAGTGTGCGGAGGAGTGTGGGGAGGAGTGTGGAGGAGTTTAGTGTGGGAGGGGAGAGGGGGAGGGGAGTGGGGGAGGGGAGTGTGGTAGGGGGTGTGGTGACGGACGGTTGCATAGGGGAGTCGGGTAGGGGAGTTGTGGAGGGGAGTGCGGTATGCGGGTGGAGTGGGGGAGGGTATTTGGGGGAGGGGATTTGGGGGAGGGAATTTGGGGGAAGGGATTTGGGGTAGGGGACCTGGGGTAGGGGAGTGGGGGAGGACTTTGGGGAGGAGAGTGGGGAGCAGTGTGGGGAGGAGTGTGGGGGAGGTTAGTGTGAGAGGTTAGTGTGGGAGGGGAGTGGGGGAGGGGAGTGGGGGAGGGGAGTGGGGGAGGGGAGTGAGGTAGGGGAGTGGGGTAGGGGAGTGGGGTAGGGGAGTGGGGTATGGGAGTGGGGTAGGGGTGTTGTGCCGATGAGTTTGGTAGGGGAGTGGGAGAGCGGAGTGGGGGAGCAGAGTTGGGGAGGGGAGTGTGGTAGGGGAGTGTGGTCGGGGAGTGTGGTAGGGGAGTGTGGTAGGGGTGTGGTGACGTGGGTTTGGGTAGGGGAGTCGGGTGGGGGAGTTGTGGAGGGTTGTTGTGCAGGGGAGAGCAGTAGGCGAGTGGGGGAGGGGATTTGGGGTCGTGGATTTGGGGTCGGGGATTTGGGGTGGGGGATTTGGGGTTGGGGATTTGGGGGAGGGGAGTGGGGAGGGGAGTGGGGGAGGGGAGTGGGGGACGTGAGTGTGGGAGAGGAGTGGGGGAGTGGAGTGGGATAGGGAAGTTGGCTATCTGAGTGAGGGAGCGTAGTGGGGGATAGGTGTGTGGTAGGGGTGGGCAGTGAGGTGGTGCAGGGAATCGGAGTGGTGGACGGGAGGGGAGTGGGGGAGGGGGTGGGGTAGGGGAGTGGGGGAAGCGAGTGGGTGATGTGAGTGGGGGAGGGGAGTGGGGGAGGGGAGTTGAGGAGAAGGAGTGGGGTAGGGGGGTGGAGTAGGGGAGTGGGGTATGGGAATATGTGATGGGAGTGGGGGAGGAGAGTTGGGGAGAGGAGTGGGTAGGGGTGTGGAGTAGGGGAGTGGGGGAGGGGAATTGAGGCAGGGAGTGAGGTGAGGAGTGGGGGAGGGGTGCTGTGGTGGAGGGGAGTGGGTGAGGGGAGTGGGGGAGGGGAGTGGGGGAAGGGAGTGGGAACATGGGAGTGGGGGAGGGGAGTGGGGGAGGGGAGTGGGGGAGGGTTGTGCGGTAGGGGAATGGGGAATGGGAGTGGGGAGGGGAGTGGGGGAGGGCAGTGGGGGCGGGGAGTGGGGAAGGGGTGTGGGGGAGGGGAGTGGAGAGGGGAGTGGGGGAGGGGAGTGGGGAGGGGCGTGATGCAGGGGAGTTGAGGACGGGAGTTGAGGCAGGGGGGTTGAGGAGGGGAGTTGTGGCAGGGGAGTTGAGGCGGGCAGGGGAGTATGGGAGAGGAGTGGGGGAGAGGAGTGGGGCAGAGGAGTGGGGGAGAGGTGTGCGGAGAGGAGAGGTGATGAGAGTGGGGTAGAGGAGTGGGGGAGGGGATTAGAGGAGGGCGTGGGGGACGGGCGTGGGGGAGTGGGGTCGGGTTGTGGGGGTCGGGTTGTGGGGTCGGGGAGTGAGGGTCGGGGAGTGGGGTCGGAGCGTGGGGTCGGGGAGTGAGGGAGGGGAGCGCACTGAGGAGGTGGAGGGAAGGGGAGTGGGGGTGTGGAGTGGGAGAGGTGTCTGGGATAGGGAAGTTGGGTAGTGGAGGGCAGTGAGGAGGTGGAGGGAAGGGGAGCGGGGAGGAGGGTATTGTAGGAGAGTTGGGGAGCGGCGTGGGTTAGGGGAGTGGGGTAGGGGAGTGGGGTAGGGGAGTGGGGTAGGGGAGTGGGGTAGGGGTGTGGTGCCGGGGAGTTTGGTAGGGGAGTGGGAGAGCGGAGTTGGGGAGCAGAGTGGGGGAGGGGAGTGTGGTAGGGGAGTGTGGTAAGGGAGTGTGGTGAGGGAGTGGTGACGGGGGTTTGGGTAAGGGAGTCGGGTCGGGGAGTCGGGTCGGGGAGTTGTGGAGGGGGTTTGTGGAGGGGAGAGCAGTAGGCGAGTGGGGGAGGGGATTTGGGGTGGGGATTTGGGGTAGGGGATTTGGGGTAGGGGATTTGGGGGAGGGGATTTGGGGGAGGGGAGTGGGGGAGGGGAGTGGGGGAGGGGAGTGGGGGTGAGGAGTGGGGGAGAGGAGTGGGGAAAAGGAGTGGGGGAGTGGATTGGGGGAGGGGTGTTGCGGAGAGGAGAGGGGAGAAGAGTGGGGTAGAGGAGTGGGGGAGGGGATTAGGGGAGGGGCGTGGGGGGAGGAGATTAGGGGAGGGGCGTGGGGGAGGGGGTACGGGGAGTGGGGTCGGGGAGAGGGTCGGGGAGAGGGGTGGGGGAGTGGGGTCGGGGAGTGGGGGAGGGGAGAGCAGTGAGGAGGTGGAGGGAAGGGGAGTGGGGGTGTGGAGTGGGGGAGGTGTCTGGGGTAGGGGAGTTGTGTAGTGGAGGGCAGTGAGGTGGTGGAGGAAGGGGAGCGGGGGAGGAGTGTGGGTTAGGAAAGTTGGGGAGCGGAGTGGGTTAGGGGAGTGGGGTAGGGGTGTGATGCAGGGGAGTGGGGTCGGGGAGTGAGGGAGGGGAGCGCAGTGAGGAGGTGGAGGGAAGGGGAGTGGGGGAGTGGAGTGGGAGAGGTGTCTGGGGTAGGGGAGTTGGGTAGTGGAGGGCAGTGAGGAGGTGGAGGGAAGGGGAGCGGGGAGGAGTGTGGGGTAGGAGAGTTGGGGAGCGAAGTGGGGTAGGGGTGTAGAGTAGGGGAGTGGGGTAACGGAGTGGGGAAGGGGCGTGGTGCCGGGGAGTTTGGTAGGGGAGTGGGAGAGCGGAGTGGGGGAGCGGAGTGGGGGAGGGGAGTGTGGTAGGGGAGTGTGGTAGGGGAGTGTGGTAGGGGTGTGGTGACGTGGGTTTGGGTAGGGGAGTCGTGTAGGGGAGTTGTGGAGGGGGTTTGTGGAGGGGAGAGCAGTAGGCGAGTGGGGGGAGGGGATTTGGGGTTGGGGATTTGGGGTAGGGGATTTGGGGGAGGGGATTTGGGGGAGGGGAGTGGGGGAGGGGAGTGGGGGAGGGGAGTGGGGAGAGGAGTGGGGGAGAGGAGTGGGGGAAAGGAGTGGGGGAGTGGATTGGGGAGGGAAGTGGGGTAGGTGAGTGAGGGAGCGTTGTGGGGGATAGGTGTGTGGTAGGGGAGGGCAGTGAGGTGGTGCAGGGAATCGGAGTGGTGGACGGGAGGGGAGTGGGGAGGGGGTGGGGTAGGGGAGTGGGGGAGGCGAGTGGGGGAGGCGAGTTGGGGAGCCGAGTGGGGGAGGGGAGTGGGAGAGGGGAGTGCGGTAGGGGTTTTGGGGTAGGGGATTTGCAGAGGGGAGTGGGGGAGGGGAGTGGGGGAGGGGAGTGATGAGGGGAGTGGGGGAGGGGAGTGGGGGAGGGGAGTGGGGAGGGGTGTGTGAGGAGGGTTGTGGGGGAGGTTAGTGTGGTAGGGGAGTGGGGGAGGGGAGTGGGGGCGGGGAGTATGGGAGGAGGGTTGGGGAGGGTAGAGGGTTAGGGCAGTGAGGGAGGGGAGTGGGGGTGGGGAGTGAGGGAGGGGAGTGGGGGAGGGGAGTGAGGAAGGGGAGTTGAGGAGGGGAGTGGGGGAGGGGTGGTGGAGTAGGGGAGTGGGGTATGGGATTAGGTGAGGGGAGTGGGGAGGAGAGTTGGGGAGGGGAGTGGGGTAGGGGAGTGGAGTAGGGGGGTGGGGGAGGGGAGTTGAGGCAGGGAGTGAGGTGAGGAGTTTGGGAGGGGTGTTGTGGTGGAGTGGAGTGGGGGAGGGGAGTGGGAACCTGGGAGTGGGGGAGGGGAGTGGGGGAGGGGAGTGGGGGAGGGTTGTGGGGGAGAGGAACGGGGAATGAGAGTGGGGAGGGGAGTGGGGTAGGGGAGTGGGGAGGGGAGTGGGGGGGAGGGGTGTGGGGAGGGGAGTGTGGAGGGGAGTGGGGAGGGGAGTGGGGAGGGGCGTGATGCAGGGGAGTTGAGGAGGGGAGTTGAGGCAGGGGAGGTGAGGCAGGGGAGTTGAGGCGGGGAGGGGAGTGTGGGAGAGGAGTGGGGGGGAGGAGTGGGGCAGAGGAGTGGGGGAGGGGTGTTGCGGAGAGGAGAGGGGAGGAGAGTGGGGTAGAGGAGTGGGGGAGGGGATTAGGGGAGGGCGTGGGGGACGGGCGTGGGGAGTGGGGTCGGGTAGTGGGGTCGGGGAGTGGGGTCGGGGAGTGGTGTCGGGGAGTGGGGACGGGGAGTGAGGGATTGGAGCGCAGTGAGGAGGTGGAGGGAAGGGGAGTGGGGGAGTGGAGTGGGAGAGGTTTCTGGGGTAGGGGAGTTGGGTAGTGGAGGGCAGTGAGGAGGTGAAGGGAAGGGGAGCGGGGAGGAGTGTGGGGTAGGAGAGTTGGGGAGCAGAGTGGTGTAGGGGAGTGGGGTAGGGGAGTGGGGTAGGGGTGTTGTGCCGGGGAGTTAGGTAGGGGAGTGGGAGTGCGGAGTGGGGGAGCGGAGTGGGGGAGGGGAGTGTGGTAGGGGAGTGTGGTAGGGGAGTGTGGTAGGGGAGTGTGGTGGGGGAGTGGTAACGGGGGCTTGGGTAGGGGAGTCGGGTAGGGGTGTCGGGTCGGGGAGTTGTGGGGGGGTTGTGGAGGGGAGAGCAGTAGGCGAGTGGGGGAGGGGATTTGGGGTAGGGGATTTCGGGTAGGGGATTTGGGGGAGGGGATTTGGGGAGGGGGAGTGGGGGAGTGGACTGTGGAGAGGAGTGGGGAGAGGAGTGGGGGAGAGGAGTGGGGGAGGGGTGTTGCGGAGAGGAGAGGGGAGAAGATTGGGGTAGAGGAGTGGGGGAGGGGATTAAGGGAGGGGCGTGGGGGAGGGGATTAGGGGAGGGGCGTGGGGAGGGGGGTCGGGGAATGGGGTCTGGGAGTGGGGTCGGGTTTGGGGTCGTGGAGTGGGGTCGGGGAGAGGGGTCGGGGAGAGGGGTCGGGGAGAGGTGTAGGGGAGTGAGGGAGGGGAGTTGATGAGGGGAATGGTGACGGGCGGTTGGGTAGCGGAGTCAGGTAAGGGAGTTGTGGAGGGGGGGTTGTGGAGGGGAGAGCAGTAGGCGAGTGGGGGAGGGGATTTGGGGTGGGGGATTTGGGGAGTGGATTTGGGGGAGGGGATTTGGAGAGGGCAGTGGTGGAGGGGAGTGGGGGAGGGGAGTGGGGCGGTGTGTGTTGGTGGTTAGTGTGGGAGGGGAGTGGGGGAGAGGTGTGGGGGAGGGGAGTGGGGGTGTGGAGTGGGGGAGTGGTTTGGGGAGGGGAGAGGGGAAGGGGAGTGGGGGAGGGGAATGGGGGAGGGGTGTTGCGGAGAGGAGAGGTGAGGAGAGTGGGGTAGAGGAGAGGGGAGGAGAGTGGGGTAGAGGAGTGGGGGAGTGCATTAGGGGAGGGGATTAGGTGAGGGGCATGGGGGTGGGGTAGAGGAGTGGTGGAGTGGGGTTGGGGAGTCGGATGGGGAGTGGGGAGTGGGGTAGGGTGAGTGGGGTCGGGTGAGTGGGTCGGTGAGTGGGTCGGTGAGTGGGGTCAGGGAGTGGCGTCAGGGAGTGGGGTCGGGGAGTGGAGTAGGGATGTGGGTTAGGGGAGTGGGGTCAGGGAGTGGTGTCAGGGAGTGGGGTCGGGGAGTGGAGTAGGGATGTGAGTCAGGGGAGTGGGGGAGAGGAGTGTGGTAGGGGAGTGGGGGAGGGGAGTGGGGGAGGGGAGTGGGGAGGGGAGTTGGGGAGTGTAGTGGTTAGGGAAATGGGGGAGGGTAGTGGGTTAGGGGAGTGAGGGAGGGGAGTAGGGGAGGGGAGTTAGGGGAGGGGAGTTGAGGAGGCGTGTGAGGGGGTGGAGTGGAGTAGGGGAGTGGTGTAGGGGAGTGGAGTAAAGGAGTGTGGCAGTGGAGTGGGGTAGGGGAGTGGGGTAGGGGAGTGGGGTAGGGGATTGGATGAGGGGAGTGGGGGAGGAGAGTGGGGGTAGGGGAGAGGGGGAGGGGAGTGGGGGAGGGGAGTGGGGGGAGGGGAGTGGGGGAGGGGAGTGGAGGATGGGAGTGCGGTAGGGGAATTGGGGCAGGGGATTTGGGAGAGGGGAGTGTGGTAGGGGATTTGGTGTAGGGGATTTGGGGGAGGGGAGTGGGGGAGGGGATTAGGGGAGGGGAGTGAGGGAGGGGAGTGGGGGAGGGCAGTGGGGGAGAGGAGTGGGGGAGGGGTGTTGCTGAGAGGAGTGGGGGAGGAGAGTGGGGTAGAGGAGTGGGGGAGGGGATTATTGGAGGGGCATGGGGGTGGGGAGTGGGGTTGGGTTGTGGGGGTGGGGAGTGGGGTCGGGTGAGTGGTGTCGGGTGAGTGGTGTCGGGTGAGTGTGTCGGGTGAGTGGGGTCGGGTGAGTGGGGTCCGGTGTGTGGGGTCCGGTGAGTGGGGTCGGGGTGTGGGGTCGGGGAGTGGGGTCGGGGAGTGGGGTCGGGGAGTGGGATAGGGGAGTGGGGGAGGAGAGTGTGGTAGGGGTGTGGTGACGGGGAGTTGGGTAGGTGAGTCGGGTAGGGGAGTTGTGGAGGGGAGTGCGGTATGCGAGTGGATTGGGGGAGGGATTTGGGGTAGGGGATTTGGGGTAGGGGATTTGGGGTAGGGGATGTGAGGTAGGGGTGTGGGGGAGGGGTGTGGGGGAGGGGAGTGGGTGAGGGTAGTGGGGGAGGGTAGTGGGGAGGAATGTGGGGAGGTTAGTGTGGGGAGGTTGGTGGGGGAGGGGAGTGGTGGAGGGGAGTGGTGGAGGGAGTGGGGGGAGGGGGAGTGTGGTTGGGGTGTGGTGACGGGGAGTTGGGTAGGGGAGTCGGGTAGGGGAGTTGTGGAGGGGAGTGCAGTATACGAGTGAAGTGGGGGAGGGGAATTGGGGGAGGGGATTTGTGGGAGGGCATTTGGGGGTAGGGATTTGGGGTCGGGGATTTGGTGGAGGGGATTTGTGATAGGGGATTTGGGGTAGGGGACTGGGGGAGGACTGTGGGGAGGAGTGTGGGGAGGAGTGTGGGGAGGAGTGTGTAGGAGGGGAGTGTGGGAGGGGAGTGGGGGAGAGGAGTGGGGAGGGGTGTTGCAGAGAGGAGAGGGGAGAAGAGTGGGGTAGAGGAGTGTGGTAGGGGAGTGTGGTCGGGGAGTGTGGTAGGGGAGTGGTGACGGAGGGTTGGGTAGGGAGTCGGGTAAGGGAGTTGTGGAGGGGGGTTTGTGGAGGGGAGAGCAGTAGGCGAGTGGGGGAGGGTATTTGGGGTATGGGATTTGGGGTATGGGATTTGGGGGAGGGGATTTGGGGAGGGGAGTGGGGGAGGGGAGTGGGGGAGGGGAGAGGGGGTGTGGAGTGGGGGAGTGTAGTGGGGGTGTGGAGTGGGGGAGTGGTTTGGGGAGGGGAGATGGGGAGGGGAGTGTGGGAGGGGAATTGGGGAGGGGTGTTTCGGAGAGGAGAGGTGAGGAGAGTGGGTTAGAGGAGAGGTGGGGAGAGAGGGGTAGAGGAGTGGGGAGGGGATTAGGAGAGGGGATTAGGGAGGGGCATGGTCGTGGGGAGTGGGGTTGGGGAGTGGGGTTGGGAAGTGGGATGAGGAGTGGGGAGTGGGGTAGGCTGAGTGGGGTCGGGTGAGTGGTGTCGGGTGAGTGGGGTCGGGTGAGTGAGGTCGGGTGAGTGGGGTCGGGGTGTGGGGTAGGGGAGTGGGGTCGGGGAGTGGGGTCGGGGAGTGGGGTCAAGGAGTGGGGACGGGAAGTGGGGTCGGGGAGTGGGGTCAGGGAGTGGGAGAGGGGAGTGGGGGAGGGGAGTGTGGTAGGGGTGTGGTGACGGGGGGTTGGGTAGGGGTGTCGGGTAGGGGAGTTGTGGAGGGGATTGGGGAGGGGATTTGGGGTAGGGGATTTGGGGTAGGGGAATTGGGGTACGGAAGGTGGGGTACGGAATTTGGGGTAGGGGAGTGGGGGAGGGGAGTGGGGGAGGGGAGTTGGGGAGGAGTGTGCGGAGGAGTGTGGGGAGGAGTGTGGAGGAGTTTAGTGTGGGAGGGGAGAGGGGGAGGGGAGTGGGGGAGGGGAGTGTGGTAGGGGGTGTGGTGACGGACGGTTGCGTAGTGGAGTCGGGTAGGGGAGTTGTGGAGGGGAGTGCGGTATGCGGGTGGAGTGGGGGAGGGTATTTGGGGGAGGGGATTTGGGGTAGGGGATTTGGGTAGGGGAATTGGGGTACGGAAGGTGGGGTACGGAATTTGGGGTAGGGGAGTGGGGGAGGGGAGTGGGGAGGGGAGTTGGGGAGGAGAGTGGGGAGGAGTGAGGGGAGGAGGTGTGGGGGAGGTTAGTGTGGGAGGTTAGTGTGGGAGGGGAGTGGTGAGGGGAGTGGGGGAGGGGAGAGGGGAGGGGAGTTGGGGAGGGTAGTGTGTTAGGGAAATGGCGGAGGTAGTGGGTTAGGGAGTGAGGGAGGGGAGTTTGGGAAGGGCGTTAGGGAGGGGAGTGAGGGACGGAGTTGAGGTGGGATGTGGGGTGTGGAGTAGAGTAGGGGAGTGGAGTTCAGAGTGGAGTAGGGGAGTGCAGAAGGGGAGTGGGGTCTGGGAGTGGGGTAGGGGAGTGGGATAGGGGAGTGGGGGAGGGGAGTGGGGGAGGCGAGTGGGGGAGGGGACTGTGGTAGGGGTGTAGTGACGGGGGGTTGGGTAGGGGAGTCAGGTAGGGGAGTTGTGGAGGGGAGTGCGGTTTATAGTGGAGTGGGGCAGGGGATTTGGGGAGGGGATTTGGGGTAGGGGATTTGGGGTAGGGGATTTGGGGTACGGAATTTGGGGTACGGAATTTGGGGGAGGGGAGTGGGGGAGGGGAGTGGGGGAGGAGTGTGGGGGAGGTTAGTGTGGA